>NW_024582086.1:2220941-2229611 GCF_017639235.1 Corvus kubaryi
GGCGGCGCGGTGTCCGGGCGGGCGGTGGGCGCTGTGCCTGTGCCTGTGCGCGGCGCTTCTGCCGCGGCCGGCGCGGGGCCTCACCGACCGCCTCTACTGCGGCCGCCGAGTCTGCTACGAGGTGCTGGGCGTCAGCCGGCAGGCCAGCAAGGCGGAGATCGCCCGCGCCTACCGGCAGCTGGCCCGGCAGTACCACCCCGACCGCTACCGCGGGGAGCCCGCGGGCGGCGAGGGCGACGAGGGCGGCGGGGCGCAGGCGGCGCACGAGAAGTTCCTGCTCATCGCCGCCGCTTACGAGACCCTCAAGGTGAGAGAGCGGGACCGCCGCCGCGGCCGGAGCCGCTCCGGTAAGCAGTCAGGGAGGGGAGGAGAAACACCCCGAAAAATCCTCCTTCCGCAGCCAGCCCGAGAGTGCGGGAAGGAGGATGGAGTGCTCTTGAAAATCCTTCTGTGTCTAGAATTCGTTCTTTTTTTATGTACTTATTTATAACGAACCGACTGGGCTTTATCTTGGAGGTATACCTTTAAAAGTAGCAGTGACTCGAATAGCATATGGGATCTGTAAGGGAAGGCTTCTCAGGGCAAAGCATGTATGACTTGGCAAAGATGGAAGCCAGGAATGGAAGAAAGAGACCTGTAAGTGTTTTAAGGCTACAAGAGACTGGAAAAGGGAACTTTTTTTTTTTTTTTTTTTTTTGCGGGGGTGGGGGGAAGGGGAAAACGGAGTTTGAAAGGAACGCAGTGGAGCCTGGCAAAATTAGATTTCCTGTCCCTCAATTATATGGGGGAAAATGATGAAAAACTCAGAGAAAATGAGAACAATGAGGTCTTGAATTGGCCTTCCATTGGACAGATTCCATAGCCCTGTAAACTAATTCCTTTAAGTTTTGAAAAATAATCTTGTAATAGGTTCTTCATCTGAAAATCTTTTCCTGAGCCGTACTTATTAACTCCAGTCCATCTGGACTTCCCATTCTGAAGTTAAAAAACTTACTCTGTGGATTTTAGTTGCTTGTCTGTTTTTCAGTTTTAAATGCCTTTGCACAGTGCTTGCTTACTGATTTTAAGACAACACATGTCATATGTGCATGGGCAGATAAGTGTGAGAACAAATTAATTGAGAATATGAGAAAAGGACAGATTTCCTCTATGTTTCATACTCACTTGGGCTGTTGCCAGTTTTACAGCAGCATGGCATTTAATGAGATGTAAAACACAGGTATAACAGAGCAAGTGAAAACAGGAATTTAAACCTGAATGAGTTCTTCATCTCATCCTGCAGGATGAAGAAACACGTAAAGATTATGACTACATGCTGGATCATCCTGAAGAGTATTACAGACATTATTACCACTACTACAGCAGGAGACTGGCACCTAAAGTAGATGTCACAATAGTGATCCTAGTTACGGTGTGTGCCATCTCCGTGTTTCAGGTAAAATTTCATGTTTATATCGTACTGCGCCGTGAGTTTCTGAACAAGAAGAGAAGTAGTGGCAGTTCTCATAATGTCCCATTTGATAGAAAGTGTCAGTGAGGAGCCATGTTGCTGTATGCTGTGGTCCAGTTCTGTGTGGTGTCTGTAAAAATCCTGAAGTCAGAATGTACTGAGCAGGTTTTTGACTGCCCTTGGTACCTTGAACAAATGTAGAGATAAGTTTCTTTTAATTTTGTTGAGACAAGGTGCATCTTTTCTGAAGAATTTACTTGGTTCTTCCTGGCAGGCTCAGAGCAGCTCAGGCAGGACTAGTGCCCCAAATAACATGTGTCAGTTTGCCAAGATGCATAAGTGAATTTTTAAAAAACAGACTAATAGCACACTGAATTCAAGACTCAATTCAGATGATAGGACTGAATATCAGGAGTTTACTAATGTGTGAATCTTGCATTGCGGTGTATTTTAAGCACCACATGGATGAAGTCCAGGAGAGAAGCAAATTCAGTTCAGCAGAATTTACTCTGAAGGTGGTAGGTCCAAGGCCAAGAAAACAGACTGTGTTTTAGATGAAAAAACTTGTGCTGTTCATGACGCAAGAGGAGGAAAATGCGTAACTTCTCTTCAGGATCTTTTGAATCACTGGTTCAAAACATCATTAAAAATACCGAAGAAGTTTAAGGGATGAAGCTTACACCATGGTGCAGGTACCTCAATGTTTAGTGGGATATTGGAAGTTAAAATAAAAAAAAAGTTGATCAGAATTTGAGAACTTGGAATAATAAATTCCAATGGCATATTCAACCAAATACCTAATTTCTCTTCAGATTTAGTTCCAATGGCAAAGTTCCATTTCACGTCTTATTTCTTATTTTGTCTGTAAGTGGAGACACTCACTTTCCTGGAGTGCAACTGCCAAATGGTTCTAAATTCAGTGTGAGTGTCAATGTAAACTGGTTTGCCCATCTTGCTTTCTCTTGCTTCTGCTTCTTGGCCTTTGCTAAGGTTGTGTAGTGGGCTTATGTCTGCACTTTCTCTTGGTAAATGGTGTGAGATGTATTATTGTTTAAAAAGTTCTGTCAGTGAGACATGCTTGGGTGTCCCAAGAATGAAAGCAAGCTGCTAACTTTTTCCCTCTTGTGCTAGTCTAGTTTCTTCCATGTTTTCCATGCCTCATCTCACGTCATTTACAGGACACTAGATGGGAACAACATCAGCCCTCAGCTAGGCCTTGGGCTTCTTCTGTCTTTAGAGGGAAACATTCTCAGCATTGTGCTGTACAGGGCTAGGAGTTGGACTTGATGATCCTTGTGGGCCCCTTCCAGTTCAGGATATTCTATGATTCTGTGTTCACCCAGGCAGTATATTTCTGATTTGTTGTTTGGGGTTTTTTTCCCCACTCCTTTGAAATCCAGAGGGCAGCTGGAGATCAGAGAGGTATGTTGAGTCTTGTAAAGTGGACACTGCCAGACTTATGAGATTGTCACATACTTAGTCCATGTTCAATGAACTGTTTTAAATGAGTAACAATGTTATACTTAAATGTTTGTATACTAGCTGCTTTATTTATAAATATAAGAAGACGGGCTTCTGAGAATGGCTGGCACAGCCTGGTATTAACTTGCATGAGATTGCCATCTTCTCAGAAGCAAAACCGTTCAGAACAGTGTCTGCTTGTCCTTCCTTGTCATTGTAAATTGCTGTGAGACACACTTCTATACATCTGTTTTCCAGGTGCTTCACTGAATCTGGAGGGATGATTATAGCTTCTGTAATACCACAGAAGTACTGGTAGCTTCAGTTTGTACCGTTACTGTAATGTAACTGTGGTTAAAAGTGTGTGACAGCATTACTTTTTTCTTTTTCTGGCAAACCCCCAAATAGGAATGTGTCTGTATAAAAACATGGGTTTTACTTTTACTGTTCTTAAATTACAGTTCTTCAGCTGGTGGAGTAGTTACAATGAAGCTATCAACTACTTAGCTTCTGTGCCAAAATACCGTATACAAGCTACTGAGATTGCCAAGCAGCAAGGTTTACTCAACAAGACTAAAGAAAAAGGCAAGAACAGGCGGTCTAAAGAAGAAATCCGTGAAGAGGAGGAAGAAATTATCAAAGACATTATTAAAAATAAAATAGATATAAAGGGTGGTTATCAGAAGCCCAAGATATATGATATCCTTCTATTTCAGATCCTTCTTGCTCCTTTTTATTGGTGCAAATACATAGTTTGGTACTGTTGGTGGATTTATTGTTTCACTATTAAAGGGCAAGAGTATGGTGTGGAAGAGAAGTTGTATATCATACGAAGGTACATGAAAATGTCTCAGTCTCAGTTTGACAGCCTGGAAGATCATCAAAAAGAGACCTTTCTTGAACGGCAGCTATGGATACGAGAAAACTATGAGGTGGGTAATGATAGTGAAATTGGCCGGGAAATAAACTTTCTAACACAATTTGAAGTATTAGAAAGCAGGTATTCATTATTACAGCACTGGACACACCTGGAGCACATAACCTCTAAGCAAATACGTGTTGTGAAACTTTACAAGAGGGTATTTATTCCATCATGATCATACATATTCATTACAATATTCTTCCTAGCTAATACATAAATGTCACTTTTCCTAGAACTAATTTGCATGCATCCGACTCCTACTGGAAGTCTTTTGATGGTTCTAGAGGGCCATCTGAATACATATGAATACATACAGGGTCTCTGTGGTTGTATTCACTGAGTGCTTCAATATTTCAGGTGACCTTTCCTTGAACTTTTTCTTTGGGCATGTGCTGTTCCTTCTTGTTACATGCCAAAACCCCCGACTATATTCCTCATTATCTGTTCATCCACTGGTTCCAGCTACTTTTACATACATTTATCTTTTTTTGCTAAGTAGTCTATCCAGCATCTTCGGGGGAACTGGAAATTTCTCTTCTCTATGTTATTTATCAGTAGCCTTGGTGGAAAAACTAGTGTTAGTTATCTAGCATTCCCAGAGCAATAATAACAATGTGGTATGACAAGGTTATTATGGTAGGTTGAAGGCTATTGTCTGTTCTCCACGCAGTAGTAATTTGTAATAAGAATTACCCAGATTGTCTGAAACTCCTATTTAGTCAGTCTTCTAAGCTGCTATTTCCTGGCTCAGGGGGCTTTGATTGTTTGTTATTGTTTTGGTTTGGTCTTCCCAACTGTCCTTTGATAGTTCTTTGGCCTGTGGTGAGTCATGGACTGTTCTTGCAGTGCTGTACACCTATTCAAGTAAGGATGGCATGAAAAACATCACTGGGCACAACTTGTACTCTTACCATGAATAGTCAATAAATCAATACTCAGTACTAAGTAGTTAATATATAATTTTTAAGAATTCTGTGAGAGCAGAGAAAGAACATTAGCCACAACATAGAATTTGCAGTCCAGAATGATTTGGGATGCTGGAGCATGGCAGGTTGACAAAACCCTTCTATTGTTCCACAGAGGTGCATCTGTGGGCCATTTGGTGTGAGGTTTCTAAAGAAGAACATGAGAATATGAACTTGGTCTGCTTAAGGGGAGGAGGAGGTCATGCTGCTGTTCTGCATATGGTGGGAAAAGAAATGGGATCATGGCAGGACACCAAAAATAAGAGAATGTTTCTTCAAAAGCAGGCAGGGGTGAGTTACTCTACAAACTTGAAGAGGAGAATAGTAAAATAGGTGCTAATGTAAGGAAAGGATTAGCTGCCAGGTAGTATACGTGTTCAGTTGGGATGGGTTTGCTAGAAAACAGTCAGGAAGTCCAAAGGCTGAGTAATGCTGCTAGTCAAAGCAGATGTTAAAGGAAAAAGATTGGATGGATATCCTGTCGTAAAGAAAAAAATGCTCTGGTGTCTCATCCATGCAGTTTTTAACTAAGGATGTTTTGGTCACTGAGTGTGAAAGAGCTGTATTTGCCACAAGTGAAGTCTGTTTAGCTCACACTTGTCTCCTGTGGTGGCCAGCACTTGATTTTTCCATGATGAATACATGAACAGCTGCGCCTGTATAGTAATATTTATCCAACATAATTTGCAGCTTTGTGAGTTTATGAAAAGGAAATGGTGTCTTTGTAGGTAATTGCTTGTATGAATTTTTACCTAGTCACTGGAATGCATTAAAGTTTTCAGTGTCTGCTGTGCCATCTGGTCGTGAGTTCATCAGTACACGTAGAAGGTGGTAGAAGAGGATTTTTTTGAAGCCACCTGGACTCCTGCTTATGCTAGTATTACTGGAAATGGAGAATAATCATGCTTTATTCTCTTCTTTTACTAGCTGTGCTTTTGTGTACCACTACCATATCCTTACTTGAAACTTAGTAATGTATTTTCAAGGCTGAAAAATATGCTGTAGTGTTTCTCCCCAAAAGCTTGTCTGTTCCTTCATGACTGGAGATGTCTATCTGCATATTGTTCAGTTTTCCAGGATGAGAAAGACCAGGAATTCAATACACAGGTGCATCATGGAGCTCCACAATATTTTTGCTGTTTCCTAATGATTTTTTAAACCTTTATGATCACTGAGCATTGAGTTTGTGTATTTGTGTAGCCATCTATAATACAATATTTTTAAAATCTTGTTCGTGCATAGCAGAACTCTAAAGTTAGTTGTCATTTGAGTCACATGAAACCAAGATGATAAAATCATGAATGGTGTTGAGATATATCCCAGCAGCATCTACGTAGACTGCCTCCCAGAATAAAAATGCAGATGCTATTGCTCTTTTTTTTGCCTTTTTTTTAAGATTATTGACTTTGCTGATAACTGTAGATTCCATTACAATGACACCATTTCTTGACAGAATATAATTGTTTATCTTTTAGTACTGTAAATACTGGATGCAGATATTAACTTCATTGAGAACCCTACTTAGGAACAAAAAGTTCCGCAGCAGTGTTCTGTTAGATGATGATTTTGAGAAGGGAGAACAGCTAAAATGAGGAGCTGAACAGCTGCATTGAACAGTGTGCTGAAAGGGACTCACAAGTTTAGATTTTCAGAACATTAGGCATTGCTTGGTGTGTATTTTCTTTTGTTGAATGCATTGAGCATCTACTTCTTTAGCCAAAAAAAAGAAAGTTTTGGAGCTTACAGGAAGATAGTTCTGCTCAGCAAAAGCATGAAGCATCTTGGGCTGCAGGTGCTCCAACACTGTTTCTTGGGGTCTGCTTCCATGCTGCAATCCAGTCTTTGGTGAGAACAATAAGCTGGCAAATGATTGAAGTATAAACACTTAACACCTCACTTGAGGCTCTCTTAAGCTGTTTCTTCATCCTTATTAAAAACTTCTGTCTGTCTTACCAGGTCTATAAACGAGAACAAGAGGAGGAGTTAAAGAAGAAGATGGCCATGGATCCCCGGTGGAAGAGATACCGGAGGTGGATGAAAAATGAAGGACCTGGAAGACTGACTTTTATTGATGATTGAAAGTTGCTGAACAAAATGCGTGCTAATGCTGAAAATGATTCGCAAAACTTTTCATCACATCATTCAGAGTTTTGTCTGCTGTGGCTTAGCAGTGATTTAAAACTCAGGAACTATTACATCAGGCCGAAGCATAATACAGGTTTACCATTTTTATAAATCAGGCCTATTAAACAGGCTCAGCCTAATGTATATATGCCATTCACTTGGGGATATCAGTGTGGAATTCATTATTCCAAACAATGTATTTTTGCTAGATACTTCATATTCATCATCAATGAAACCATAACTCTAGCCTTTCTGAAAATGTTTTTAGTCCAAACCTTGGCACATCCAGGTTTTCCTCTTTAAACCGAAGTGTTCCTGCAAGTGGACACTGAAAATGCTTGTAAAGGATTTCGAACCAAGGACCATTTTCTGTTTTCCTCTCTTTCCCCCTACTTTTCAATCTGATTTCTAAGATGCCAAGTTGGTTTTTTTTCATGTAAACAATATGGGGATTATACAAGACTACTGCTATTCCTGCTTCACTTGGAAATGGATTTTATTATTTGTGGGAATAAATGATGCATGATTGTTCATCATCGTGATGCAAACAAGCCTTAATTCTTTGTTCTACAGAGCAATTCATGAAATAGTATGCTTGGATATTTTGTGTTTTTTCATTTTGTACCTTGGGTTATACCTGCTTGTTCAGAACAAGTATACCAGTGAATATTAGTCTATTAAATGTGACATTTCTTTCACCAAAGTATTGGTTAAAGGGAAAATGACCCTTTTGTTAAAAAGGGCAATTTTGATGCCTTATGTAAATAAAAGTTTGTATATGCAGACTTAATTAGTTTTAAATTCTAAATCTTAAGTATTCATTACATTTATCTCTTCTGATCAGACCTCTGAGTACTTAGAATAAATAATGCATAACAGCAGTCTGTGGTTTGCGCTATAATAGCCCAGGTCAGAGAGTTTCTGTGATTTGCTGGTAAAAGGGATTCTGTTACCTTACTCCTCTTCAGTAATTTTACTGGGGAAGGACAGATGGGAGCATAGTCGTTCTTCTGTCATCACACCTGTAAAAATAAGTTCCTTAGAAGGGAACTGATGAAAACAGTGCCTTGTTAGCTGCCTTCTGTGGAGATGGGTTCTGGGAGTGCAGGTTTTGAACTTGCTACTCCTGACCTTTTGCACATTTTTGAAATGTTGTTTCAGTTTTCTGTTTAAAATAACATTCAAAAACATGTGTTGTGGTTTTAAGCCCAGCTGGAGATGGAACACCTCGCAGATGCTTGTTCAATTCCCCTCTCTTTTCCCCCCCACACTGGTAGAATGGGGACAAGAGTCAAAGTAAAACTTGGATGTTAAGAACAGTTTAATAATTGAGAATAAAGTAGAATACAGTAATAATTGGAAATAATAATAATGATAATGATAATAAAAAGAAAACAAACAAGTGATTCATGATGCAATTGCTTACCATCCACTTACCACCGATGCTAGACTCCCCTTCCTGTACCCAGATCAGCTGGCCTGCTGGGTAACCCCCCAGTTATAGACTGGGCATGATGTTCTCTGGTCTGGAATATCCCTTGGGTCAGTTCAGGTCACTTCCCCCAGCTGTGCTCCCTCCCAGTTTGGTTTTTTTGTATATCTTCTCACTGGCACAGCATGAGACAAGGAGGGCAAAAGTCCTTGACTTTGGATAAACACAGCTTAGCAAAAACACAAACATCAGTGTGTTATCAACACCACTTTCATTCTGAATCCAAAACACAGCACTGTAACAGCTACTGAGAACT
>NW_024582086.1:2229621-2243057 GCF_017639235.1 Corvus kubaryi
TTTCATTCTGAATCCAAAACACAGCACTGTAACAGCTACTGAGAACTGTATCCCAGCTGAAGCCAGGGCAGCATGATAGAAATACTATGCTGAATCTCTGTACACAGTAGCAAAATTGAAGAGAAACTGCTAGATTGTTCCTTCATCTGCTGAATGTAGAGTAGCAATGAACTTAATTCACTTTGTACCTAATTATCAATTAAAATCTAAGAATTGTTAAAGAAGGTATGCAGAAAAGGCTGTGCTTGCTTTCATGAAGTAATATTAGGGACATTGCAAAGATGCTGGCGAACTGAGAGACCACAGCTTTGGTGTATTGCTGCTTCATCCCCCAAAACACAGTCTCCTGAAAGAGTGGAAGAGAAAAGATAAAGTTGCTGTGGTAGAAACAGAGAATGAAGGTAAGCACAAATACAGTGGTGCTGATTATTAGAAAAGACAGTTATATCTGGAAATGAACAAGGTAATTGTATACGAGAGGATCTAAACCTGTGTGTGCAGTTTCACAGGCTGACAGCTGTGCTGCTCTTGACCTTCTGCCTCATTTTGCTCTCTCCTTTCCCAAGCCAAGTATTTGGGTTGTGCAAATATGAAGTCAAAACATGGATCTGTTTTCCCTTGTTGTCTACCTTCCTTGTAATCAAGATTAATTTCCTGATCTGATACTACAGTGGAAATGGAGGTACAGTTCTGGCAGAGGACAGAGCTGTATCTTTCAGTGGCAATGATGTTTTGTCCCTGTAACACCTGTGGCCTGATACCAAGTGGATGGAGAAGTCAGACGTATCCTACAACCTGCTGGAAATGATCCATTTTGGTGGCTCAGCTTGGAGTCCCATCTTCTCTAGACATGTCACCCCTTTGAAAATAATCAGATGCAGACATAAATTCATTGAATGCAGCAAAAATTTGCTGGGCAGCAACACTGCAGTCACATTTCTCTGACAAAGGACCGAAAAAACTCAGGTGTCTTTAGAAAACTGTCAGTGCTGCAGTGACACCTCATTATCAGAGGCTACTAGGCATTTCTAGACTGTCATTGTAGTTCTAAATTACATCTGTCTTCTGGGCATAAATTTTCTGAGACTTCTGAGAGTTACAATACTATGCCTAGTATAGCCAGTGTAGGTTGAATTGACTTGAGAGAGAAATGTCAGTACTGGGTAGTGGTGAGATCATTATGGAGAAAAAGGTTGCAAGGTACTAGGATCTTGGAGAAGATTCAGTGTGTCTTTTCTATGACCATGCTGAGGCTCTGATTAAGGCACAAGCATGTGCATGCCTGGTTGTCCCTACAGAATCGTAGAATCATTAAAGTTGGAAAAGACCATTAAGACTATCTAGTCCAACCATAAATGCAGCACCACCACCATGTTCACCACTGAACCGTGTCCTCAGGTGTCATATCCACATGCTTTTTGGACACTCACAGAAATGGTGACTCTACCACTTCTCTGGACAGACTGTTCCAATGTTATACAATGCTTTCAAGGAAGAAATTTTTCCTACTATCTAATCTAAACTTCTGGTGCACCCTCAGGCCACTTCTTGTCCTGTCACTTGTTACCTGGGAGAAGAAGGCTGACCTGGCTACAACCTCCTTTCAGGCAGTTGTAGAGAGTGATAAGGTCTCCTTGAGCCTCCTTTTCTCCAGGCTAAACAATCCCAGATCCCTCAGCCTCTTCTCACAGGACTTCTGCTCCTGACTCTTCACCAGCTTTCTTGCCTTTTTCTGGACATGCTCCAGTGATGTCTTTAAGCAGAATGAGAATTCTGTCCCTTCCTTTGATCTCTGTAGCAGATGAAAGCTGATGGTATCATTCTCACCTTTAATCCCTCCTTTGAATACAAATTGTGGGAAGAGATTAAGATAGAATTGAGCTGTATGCTGTGAGACATGCCGCAGAGGCACATGGCAGCACAAAGGAGCACATGGCAGCACAAAGGAGCACATGGCAGCCCAGAGAGAGGCTTGTCTCCACCAGACCCTGGGGGCAGGAGGTGTCACAGGGCAGAGCCCTACAGAGAGGAGCCCGCCGGGAGCTGACGGACAGGTGAACAGCGAGTGGTCACCCCATAGAAGGACATTTGGAAAGTGTGTTGCTGATGTGGCAACACGGGATAGGTCACGTAGTGAGGATTGCCGTATAAGGAAATAATGTGCCTTGGAAAAGTGTATAAAACCAGCTCATTCCTTGGAATAAACGACTCAGATTCCCTGCCGGTCTGGGTCCGGGCCTCAATCACTGACACAAATAGATGTTGTCAGGTGGGTTAAACAGGTGTTGCTTGAAGTTTACAGAAAGCTTTTGTATTTTATGTCCTGCTTGGCAATTGTTTAAATTGGAGCTGCAGATCACATCTTCTTTGGCACTCAGCCTTGGGTTCTTCTCGACCTGACCTGAACTTTATTCGAGGCTCTGTAGAGGACACCTCCCCAGATGATGGAAAGCAACCACTAGAGACCCCCAAAGAGGCCCATGCAGGCGCAGTGACATGTCATAAGGCTGCACAAACTAAATGACTATGCATGAGGTAGGCAGTAACCAGGTATTATATAGGTGGGTTTATGTAAACTTTTGGGTATAAATTCTCTCAGTATTTACTCCTTGGTGTGCTTGATTTGTAGGAAAACTTACACCTTGCATCTCTACACAATAAACAATGTCTTCTTTCTAAACCTGACCCTTTGTTTGTATAACTAAAATGTCCGAGTTCCAAAAATTTGGCAACACCAGCACCTCAATGTTTTTCTTGTTGTGAGGGGCCCAGAACTGGGCACATGACACGAGGTGTGGTCTCACCAGTGCCAAGTAAAGAGGGACAGTCACTGCCCTGGTCCTGCTGCCACACTACTGGTGATACAGACCAGGATGCCACTGTCCTTCTTGGCCACCCGGGCACATTCTAGGCCATGTTCAGCTGCTGTTGACCAGCAGACCCAGGTCCTCTTCTGCCAGGCAGCCTTCCAGCCACTCTGTCCCAACCTACAGCACTGCCTGGGGTGTTGTGACCCAAGGGCAGCACTCAGCATTTGGCCTTGTGTAACCTCATGCAATTGGCCTCAGTCCATCAATTCAGCCTGTCCTGATCCCTCTACATAGCCTTCCTGCCCTCCCACAGGTCAACACTCCCATTCAGCTTGGTGTCATCAGTGAACTTGCTGAGTGTAGACTTTATCCTCTCATCCAGGTAGTTGGTGAAGACATTAAACAGGGCTGGCCCAAATACTGACTCCTGGGGAACGCCACTAGTGACCAGCTACCTGCTGGATTTAACTCCATTCACCACAACTTTTTGGCCCCAGCCACCCAGCCAGTTCTTTACCCAGCAAAGAACTGCTTCATAAACACCATGAGCTGACAGTTTCTCCAAGAGAATGATGTGGGAGATGATGTAAAAGGCTTTGCTGAAGACAACATCCACAGCCTTTTCCTCACTCTCTTGGTGTCACCTTGCTATAGAAGGACATCGGGTTGGTCAGACAGGACTTGTCTTCCACAAAACCATTCTGGCTGGACCTGAACTCCTGGCTGTCCTGTCATATGTTCAGAGCAACCATTTGAGGCTATAAGGTTCATCCCACCAGCTTTTTAACAAGCCGGCAAACTAATAGCTGGCAAACCCCTGCCGAAAAGTGAGAGGACTTATTTATGGTCACTGCTGAAATGGTGGTGAACAGTGCTGGGTGGGGAGAGGGGAGATGCGTCAACACTGGCAGTAGTTGCCAGGCATTTGGAACCTAAAAGCTGCCTGTGGGCAGAAGACATGTTTAGAAGTCCATCTCTGTCAGTGTTCAAGACCAAGCTGGATGGGGCTCTGCGCAACCTGATGTAGCGTGTGTTATCCCTGCCCAAAGTGGTGGGGTTAGTCCCTTCAGGTCCAAACTGTTCTATGATTCTGTGAATTCCCTTTCTCCTCTCGTCTTCCCCCCTCTTTTTTCCCCACTTATTTTCTCCCTTTCCCTCCTTTTTTTCTTTGTCTCTCCTTTCCCCCGTTTTCCCTCTTTTTCCTCTTTTCTTTTTTCCTTTTTTTCTTCCTCCCTTTTTTCCTCCCTCTCCCCCCCCCCCCCCCCCCGTTTCCTCCCCCTCCTCCCCCTGCTCCCCACTTTATTTTTTTGTTTCCTTTTCTTCTCTTCTATTTTTTCCGCCCGTGCTTGAACCAGCAGGTTTCCTGCCCCCCAAAGAAGCTCGAGCCCTCAAACCCAGCGCGCAGCGGGTTCCGGCGGAGCGCCGGGGCGGTGCCGCGGGGGCTGAGGGCGGAGCGGCCCCGGCCCCTCCCCGGGGTGGAGGCAGCCCAGCCCAGCCCAGCCCAGCCCAGCCCAGCCCAGCCCAGCCCAGCCCAGCCCAGCCCGGCCGAGCCGCGCTGCCTGCCCGCCCGCTTCATCCTCTCGGTCTTCTCCGCGGCTTCGGTATGTCGTCGGGCGGTAGCCTGAGCACCATGCAGAGGCTGGTGGAGCAGCTGAAACTGGAGGCGGCCGTGGAGAGGATCAAGGTGAGCCGGGGCGCGGGGTCCCCGGGAGCGGGGTGGGGGAGAGGAGCCGCTCCTGCATTTCCCTCCGCGCTGATCCGCGCCGCCCGCCCGGGGAAGGAAGGGGGTGAGGGGTGCCTGTGCCCGGCGGGCGCCGAGCCCCGGGCCCGCGGGAGCGATGGAGCGAGTGCCGTTCCCTGGTGGAAGGAGCCGTGATAAATAATACAGCAGCTCCTAGGTAGTTCTGCACCAGCAAGCAGATAATCGGGGGTAGTTCCTCGCAGCGGAGCCAGCCCTGCTCCCCCCCGCTTCGGAGCGCTGGCAGGATCTGCAGGGGGAGGCGGTGCGGGGTGGTACCCGCTGGCACACTTGGGGAAGGCAGGCGATTTGCTACGCATGCATGAACCTTCTCCTGCTTGCACATTTCCAGACAAAGGCATCATGATGAGGCAGTCCTGTCATCTGCCAGCTCCTCAGGTTTGGTGACCTGACCGAGACAGCTCTTGGTTTCCAGCAGATGTGGGGGGTCCATCACCACGCACAAAGTCCAGCATAGTCTGCGAAGTGAAGGAGGTCAAATTAGTTTCTATCTTGCGCTTTCCTTGTCTCCCTCCTTGCATTCGCCATTTTTCTCTGGCCAGTCACAAAAGACGAGCTTCCTCAGTCTGAACGACTGTGCCAACACATTGAGCTGCAGGAACTTAGCTAAATTATTTTAAAATAATTCAAAATTATTTAGTCCTGGCCTGGGCGGGTGAAAATTTGACGTGCTCATTGTGGTGAAACCACTACAGCTTTTGGATATCATCCTAATCAATTTGATGATGTTACTACATTTTATTAGCAAAACTGAATCAGCAGATGCTTTATTCACTAGAAGTGACTGTGTTTATCACTGCAGTGAGGTGTGGGAATATGTGAAAAACAGCCTGTTTCAGAGTAGAAATACAGACTCTTGTGGCAAGAGGGGTACTGTCAGACACTGAAATGGTTGCCCAGCCGTTATTGTTGGTGCCTGGATCTCTGTTCCTGCTCGTTTTGAGGCAGATACATCCTCCCCACTGTTTTTTTTGTAGATGGGTAGTGGCTATAAGAGACATAGTTTGTAGTTTACAGGTGTTACTTTGTGGCAGTAACATGTTCTGGAGCTGGACTTCCCAAGGCTGCCTATTTTTCATGAGTTTGCTTGTATTCCAGGGAGGCTTGTCCTTGATGGACCTCAGTCTCATTTTTCTTGCAGCATTGTGCACAGCAGTCTCGTTCCAGTTCTGCTGTTCTAGGAGCCTGTTCATGGCTTTGAAATGACACACGATTAAAAATAAATGGTGTCATCTGTGTTTCTCTACATACAGTATAAAGACAACGTGAAATATATTCAGCAGATGAAAAACCACTCGGTTCAGTTTTAGCAAGCACTGAAATAGGAGAAAACATTGTTTCATCTACTTTGAATAGACAATGTGTTTCCAGACGGAAGCTGGTTATGAAAGGATTTTTAAAAATACATTCCATACTGCCAAGTTCCAGTGGTGATTTTGTTTACCCTGCTGGCTAAAAAAGCAGACAGGAACAATATTTTCAGAAAGAGGAAACTGAGTAGGAAAGAAGTACCCATACACATCTTGCATGCAGGAGGCTGCTGAAGGGAGCGTGTTTGTCACATGATGCAATACTGCAGAAAATTTCTGTGTGAACAGGAGAAAATAAGGAAGTTATAGGGCATAGGTAAGACTAAGAGTAGGCAGTTCTGGTTTGTATCTTTTGAGGATATACCAGGATATACATAGCTCAGTATGTGTGGGGGGAGTTTGGCAGCAAAGTGCAAAGAGATGCTGTAGGAACTGCTAACCCTTCAAGGAAAAAGCTCCACATGGCTTTGGCCTGACCAGTGTTGGCTAGTGGCATCTCTGCCTGATAGCCATGTGGTGCACAGCTGGGCACCACAAGGGGCAGGCACTGCAGTTGAGGCAAGGGTGCTAATGCTGCAGGGGGTCCAAGGGACTGGGTAGGGCAGGACAACTCTGCAGCCTCCAGAAATGGCTTCTCCTCAGGTAAGGAAGGACTGACGAAACCTGCTGCCTTAGCAGGAATCCTTGCTGCAGATGCTTCTCCCTGTACTCTGCTCAAGAGAACCTGGGAGGCTGAGGGAAAAAGCTTCTCGTAACAACTCCCTGAAGTGCTGACAACTGCTCGGTAAATTGAGGCAGTTATCAGGATGAGTGTCCTGGAGGAGAGCCTGGAGGAGAGCTGGAAGACAGTGAAGAGGAGAGCAGCAAAATAGCAAACAAAAGTGTGTGCTAGGCCAGATTTCCCATGTGTTTCCAGATAGTTTTCTATGGGATGGCCCTGAACCAAAATTCCTCTGGGGTTCCAGGGTGGTTGCTTCAGACAGGAGGCTGGGAAGTTTGAATGGTACTTCTGGCTGTTGTTTTGGCAACACTGCAGAGCTGTGTAGGAAGAAAAACCAGTGTTTCAGGAGTCCTGTAACAAAGGCAGAGGTGAGGTCAGAGGGGAACTTTTAGTTCCATCAATATGTTTAGTATTTTCTTTTATAAAATATGTATCAGACAGCATAGGTTTTAACAGTTCACTGAGGTGTTCCTAATGTGTGTCTGGGAAGCTGGGAATTCCTCTACATTTTCCTTCAAAAATGTAGGCACATGACTGACTTGCCATCCACAAGGAGAGCAGGGGAGTTCAGTGCTGAAGACATTTTACCTTTGGGATCCTGGGCTTGTTCTGCAGCTCTGAACTCTCCTTTTGGGGGGCCAGAATGTGGATTTGAAGTTCTCACTTCACTGCTGGCGGAAGATGACAATTTGGACTTCAAAAGCTGTTCATCCTCATCTTTTTGCTTTCATTCCTTGTTATACTCTGTGTTGTTTAGAAGTTTGGAATGAAAATCCTTTAAAAAAATTATCAGAGGATAGAAGAGTTCAAATATAAACCTGAAAACACTACAGTATACTGGAAAATTATGATGGCTCTGAGCATTTTAATGAGGAGAAATTGCATCACACTTGCACCTCAGTCCTCTGCACTATTCTGGCTTATCACTGGCATAGTATTTCATGGGTGCTTCATCAGCTTTGTAAATTGTGCTTCTGTGCTAATTTACTTGGTGTTTTAGAATCCAAGAGGTGATTTGGCTGCACTCCAGCTCTGTTTGATAATAGCTCTTCAAGAGGAAATGCTTAATAGATGCTTGTGAATGAATTAGTTTCCTCTCTGGATTTGTTTTTCCTTTTCAGGTCTCTCAGGCAGCTGCAGAACTCCAGCAGTACTGTATGCAAAATGCCTGCAAAGATGCCTTGCTTGTTGGGGTTCCTGCAGGGAGCAATCCCTTCCGAGAACCCCGATCCTGTGCTCTGCTCTGAAATCAGGTAATAAAGTCATAGATGCCATGACAACCACTCTGATTTGAAACTCAAGCCCTTGGAGGGACAAAGACACATGGTGATAGTTCTTTAAGTGTTGAGTTCTTGCTTGAGTGTTCATCATTTCCCTGTTGGCTCTGCAGACTGTTTTCTGGGTTTTTTAGGTGTGGCAGTTGAAGCATGTCTCTTTTCTACAGCTCTTTCTAGAGTTGTTTTGTTTATAAGTTGTTTTTTCTTTGTTCAGGGGTTGTGTTTTTGTGTTTGATCAGCAGTAAGGTTATTAGTAGCATCCAAACTAATTAAAATTGTCTAAGACACACAGCTATGTTTGACACAGCCAGACAGTAGACAGTCACATACCCAGCTTGGAGAGGTAAGGCCAAGCTGTGGCAATTTTATATGTTCTGATGACTAGCTCACAGGTTAAGCAAGAATCATGTTAAAATACATTTTTGTCTTTAATGTCATATTGCAGTTCATTTCGCTGTGTCTGTCCTTAGGCTCTTCCCGTGCTTACTGTTGGTACAGCAGCAAAACCAGTGGAAGCAGAAAGGAGCTGAGGCAATCTGTCATCACATCCTTTGTAACCTTTTTCAGCACAGGGCTAAAGGATGAGCTACTCCCTGAACTCTGCCTTAGTGCTCTGCATTGCCTTTACCTATGTAACACCTATAGAGTAGGTGGGTGGGTGACCGTCCAACATGTACAAATCTTTGGGATCCAGTTCCATGATTCCCAGTCTGGCTTCTCCCATTTGTCACAAAGATTATCAATGATTGCAGCAGGAGAAAGAAAGGCCATGCATGCTAGTAGCTTTGGGTATAACAACACCATAACTTGTAAAGTCTACGTCTTTTGCTTGACAAACAAATGTGGAAGTAGGATATTCAGAAGGGGTTACTCCTCCTTAAAAGATAAAATAAAAATAGTTCCTGCTGTAGAGCTGAAAAATCTGCAGAGAGGAAGAAACACTGAAGTCTGTTCTTTTGATGAGAGTGCTATTAAAGAAAAAATCAATGTTTTCTCTAAGGGCAGAATTTAAGCTAAAACCTAAAGTACTTGTAAAATCTTCCCCTTGCTGCTGCCAGCTGTTCCTGAGCTTGCACTTGAGCTTTTGCCTCATCAATAGCATGGCTTTGATTGTTGCTACATAGGTTCAACAAAACAGGATTGAACCTCTTTTGAACCTGAAAGAAAGGGAGCAACTGAACATGAGATGCTCTTCTGGAAAAACTTGTTGAGGGTGAAGCAAAAGCAGATTTTCTTAATTTGGGTGCTACCTGTAATTCTTCATGCAACTAAGATAAAATTTTTAATGACAATTGCATATGTTCTTCTGTTATTTAAGCAGCCTTTCTACTTTTTCTTTTTTTACGGGTCTGTGTCTGTGTGTGTGTCTACCTATTCTGAGGTGATCACATCATACAGATACACTACAAAATATTTTCTCAAAAGAGCTTGATGATTAATTTATGATTCTTTTAGAAATGCATAGCTCAGCCCAGGATGTCACTTAGTGGTTTTTTGCTGATAAATCAAATATTTAGTTTATTATTCTTGTGTTACCTTAGGATCATAAGAAAATCAGAGCAAAGTAAAAAAGCCAGTTAAAAATTTTATGATATTACGAGGATACCAACATCCAGCAAAGGAAAGTAATTTTTTGGTTTTTCTCAGTGCAAAGGAGCTTTTCTGTTGTGATTTGTAAGAGAAATGTATCAGCTTAAGAAGATGGCATTTAATAAACTTTTTTTTTCCTCTTATAGGGAAGGTCATTGGAGAATTACCTTCAAGCATGACATGAATAACAACTGCCTTTCCTTCACAAGAAAAGTCTCTGTCTTTTATGTGGCTAAAACAGCATCCTAGATATTTGTCTGTGTGTTCTTGTGTATCCATATTCCACTGTCTTTTAGTAATGTTCTTGAAGTTTTTTAATGTAACTCTTTCTCTTTTCTTAACCATCACCACTTTTACTACACTATGCTAACTATACAAATATTACTTGAGAAGTTTACATTTTAGAAATTAAAAACGTGAATTTTTAACCAAATTACTTACTCTGATCTTGATAAACCATAACACCGGAATAATAGCAAAAACTATTCATGGGGATTTTTTTTTTTCCAAAATAAAACAACCCAAAAGTGAATATTTAAAGTATAAAGCTAAATGCTTTGACTGCTAGAGTAATGTCCTCAGGGGACATTTTGCTTTCATTAGCAAACCTGGAACCAACTTTATTTCTTTTTCAAGTGCATCTCAGTGCATAAGTGACACATTTTATTAACTGCTGAACACAGTATGTAGCAGAGGCTTGATTCCTAAAGCATGTTTCTTGCAATACTTCTGATCTGTAAGCCTTCTTCTACTTTGTATTTTTAACAGTACTGCTGTGGTGGAATTTTCTTAATGTATTTAAAATGTTACCAAACAGACACTAAGAATCTGTGAACACCCAAAGATAATTGCATGCATCATTGTCACAGTTTGCAATACACAGAATTTACTAAAATGTGTTTGGTCATTTGCCTTCACTTTTTTTATAGAGCACTTTTACAAGAACAACTTTTTTTAGAGGTTTTTAATTTTGTCTACTTTCTATTGTTTGTATTAATCTTTTAGAAGTTGAGAAATAAAATTCCTATCCCTCTTGGCTTTGAACTCATTGTGTAATTTGTGTAGCAAAGAGCAGCTATGTAAGGAAAAGGATACTTGGATTTTGCAGTGGGAGGGGAGCTCTTTGCTTTTTTGGGAAGAGAAGGTTGCTACTGGATTTTTAGAAACAGTCTTATTAGTAGAAAAATCCCATTTGTATCTGTTGACCATATTTGTAAACACTAACAATGTTATCAGGCTCACTTACACATTTTGAAGCTGTAAGGAAGAACTCTGCAATCTGAGTACTTAACATTCATAAACAGTAACTGGAATGGGGCAACAGTGTCCTCCAGGCAGTTCAGTCTTTGTCAAAAGATTTTCGTGGTTGCTGTCCTGCAGAAAGACACCAAAATGAGAGCTGTAATACTGCCAGTGTGTATTGTGCCTTTAAATATAGAAGAGAACATCCTTTCTTCAGAGCTTTTCTTCATTCTGACTTCCTTTCACTGTAGGCTGTTTAAATATGGCAGCTTTTCTGTTAGCACTGGACAGAGTTACAGAAGTCTAGAGAAAACCAAATTACTCTTGCATAGAGGCCATCAGAGGCTTGGTTTGAGGCCAAAATGACAAAGATACTGATGAGTGCATACATCAAAAGCCTTTGGACAGCCAGCTTATGGCTGCTGCCTACTTCCTCCCAGGCAAGCCCTTCATCTTTCTTTTACCTCCTGCAATAAAACCTCCCCTCATCCCTTCACATCTGTTTCTTTCCCCAAAACTCCTGTTGCGTACTCCTTCCGGCTCAGCAATGTCAGTTGGAGCTTGGGTTTTGAAGCAGTTGCTGAGCTGGCATAAGGAGTGGGCGAATCACAGAGTGCAGCAGGGAGCCACCGCTGCTAGACAGCCAGTCAACCACTGCTGTCTCTTGGCAGCCCTGCCCAGCTCCATCTGGTCTCTTACAGCTGGAGTAGCACTGTGAGCATACTGCAGATCCTGTCTACTTCCGTGTCTTGCACCAGCAAGGGCTAGAAAGACCTGTGCAGCAGTTGTGAGATGGACTGGGAACACTCCATCCAGATGTCCCTCTGAGCATGGTGTTTATTCCTCAGATATGGATCCCAGCCTTTTCAGAGGAGTGTGGTTGCTGCACCTCTTTGCTCTCAGGGCAGTGTGCATCTGAGCTGCTGGATAGAAGCAGGGAGAGGAGTGACAGCAATGCCACCTCTGCCCTCCCAGGGCATGTTCTGTGAGAGAAGTTGAGTGTCAGAACAAGCTCCAAATTAGTTTTGGTTGGCACTAAGGCTCTTTGGTTCCTGTTGGGAATCAGTTTGGTGAAGTGTGCCACTGCTGGTTATTTTGTGTTGGCTGGGTGAAGTGGCTGCATCTTAGCAGCTCAGCTTTTGCAGGTCCCCTTTCCTTGCCATAACCAAAGAACCTGACAAACAAGCATGGACAGCTGACTGCTTCTGCAGGCAGGAGAACCTCTTGTCTCTTACCTACACCAGTCTACAGGGCCATGTCTTTTCTACAGCTGCAGGTGTACCTGAGTTTGCACTCCTTTGCTGAACTGAACCCTGTGATGGCCTAGACCAGGGCAAACATCACATTTCACCACCTCTGCTCCAACAGGTATGATCTGCAGTGAGGTGGACAACTGTGGGCAGCATCTTAGCTTCCTTTACCAAAGACTATCCAAGAGGGCTATCTGCTGCGCAGAGGCATCTGATGGCAGCAGGTCATACAGGATGTCCAGGATGTAAAGAAGATTGAGTGCACACATTTGTATGCTCAGTGCCTTACATGAGCCATAAGACCCCCTTTTCTCACTGTCTTCTCTCCCAGTTGATCAGGAAGGCTCTTCTCCATCTACAGCTGCCTCCTGCCTGGTCACTAAAAGGCTTACAAACATGTTCCAGGTATGGAGCATCCCTACCTGCTGATGTAAGACTGGAGATTAGATTTTGTACTACATCTTTTTGACTAAGAATTAGTTGCTTCCTAATTCATAGTTATAGGTCATTTGGCAGGGCAGGCAGGGGGACGTGCATCAGTGTAGTTCATTAGTAATTTTACTGCACATTAAACAGACAAAAGGAGGGGGAAGAATGTAATGTTTTATAAATTTGTCAATGTGTCCATATCTGTGAGAGACTGATATTTGTCATAAACAATTACAGTAAAAAGGAACTGGTCATTTCAAGCCCTTTTCCTTATTTTCCACTTCATTGCCAGTAATTTAACTGTACACTGACATTTTTTCTACCTAATGGAAACTTAACACAGACAGCACTTGAATTGTTTTATTTAATGTAGACAACATGTCTTCGTTTTCAAAGTTATCTATAGATTATCTATGCTATACTTTCACAACTGTTCATATGAAAGTTCTTGTGTCAGCCTTTGCCTGTGGAAGAGGAGGACATAAATACATAGCTTGGCACTGGCAGCTATAATTTTCTCAAACTTTGGTCATCTGTGACTGAGACTTTGTACAGCTGTGCTTTAAAAAAAACAGATTCCTGGTTCTGGATGTTTGGGAGGTAGTTTTGACAACATAACCCATGATGCAAAAGAAGGAAAATGGCTAGGTCAGGTGACCACAAAAATGGGCCATAGATAGTATAAGCAAATCGCAATTTTTATTTCAGACTCTTATTCTAGGAAACAGTGGCTTGTTTGCAATTTTACTAGAAATCTTTTTATGTTATCACTTGGGAAAGGTATTTTCTAAAATCTTGCAAACAATTGCGGTACAAATAATTCTGGGATATTACTCTGAACTAAAACTGCAGTTAGTGCTGCCATCATAGCTTTTAAGAATTTAGTTAAAAATCAGCACTCTGTTGTCTCTGAGAGACTAAATCTTTCTCCCGTAAGTGCTAGTTTCATTTACCCAAATAGTGAACATGTGCGTAATGAAGGCTTAATGTCAAATAAGTATTTAAGTACAAGCACAAGCCTCAAACTTGGTGGTTTTTCTTTTATTAC
>NW_024582086.1:2243457-2433573 GCF_017639235.1 Corvus kubaryi
TTCCGTTACTGCATCAAATTTAAAAAGATTTGTGAGTTTGAAACCTGAATCATTTCAGCTGAAGGCCGCTGAGCAGAGACATTCTGGAGCTGGCTGGCATGCCTGTGCAAACCGTTTATGCATTCCTGCAGCAGAATGGAGTTACTGTCTACCATTGCTGCCACATATACTTCCAGTTTTGTTGCCAAATCTTTTGATGGAAAGTGAGGGTTTGGGTACTGTTCTATCCTGCTCTTTGGATTACAATTGGGATAGCTTTTTTTTTAAAATTCAAACTTTTACCCCTTCTAGTTGTACCCTGTAATATCTGGATCTGCCTCCCAGATGACTCCCATCCCCCTACTTGGCAATGCACTGCAGAAGGCTGAAAAATGTGGACGCCAACAAATGGCCTCCACCAGGTTATGCAAAGAGTGAGGGTCACAGCCTAGCTCCCTGAATCAAATCCATGAGAACGCTAAATTTCAACACAATTTTGCACAATGTCCATAAAACAAAGAGCTTTCTCCTAGATTGGTTGATTAAAAGGAGCTCAGGAACTTACCACACGGTTCCTAAAGGAGATGTCAGAAGAAGAGAAGTGGAACAGAGCCCAAGGGACAGCTACAAAGGACCACAGCCATAACTGCAAGAAATCTCTAAGACTTCTGAGAAGCCTTGAGATTCTGGCAGATCTAGCCCATCTTTACATTGGAAAAGCGGAATGCTCAGGCAGCAAACACAGGTGCTTTTGGAAATTTCAGTGAGCCTCAGCATCTGTTTTTTTCCTTTTTTTTTTTTTTATGTAAAGAGCGATACAGTACCTCTCTATCACCCATGACAACAAACAGAGAAGCAAAAATTATCCAGCTTCAAGAAACTAGTTTGTTTATTAACATTTGAAAAACACACAGAAGAATCCTGAGCTAGCAAGAATTTCCAAATCCTAATTTCTTTCTAGAAACTAACAACAACAATAATTTATTTATTTTCCTTTAAGGATGTCAAGAATTAAAAAAAAAAAAGTATGTAATATGCAAATGCGCATTCCATTCAAAAGAATTTAAGACGTGTTTGTCCATCTCTTCTTCCAGGGACTCTTTCATATGTCAATCTCCTTTTTTTGAACTCCTGTACTTCTGAAAATCCTGAATGTGAAAAAGAAGTGGAAAAAAGAAAAACCATGATTAACTATATATACAACCTGTATGTAGACTTAACTGTGTGTTTCTCAGAAGCACTAACAGACTTTATCTTTGACTGGTATGTTCCCTAAGAAAAGTACCAACTGTCATAAAATAAAATGTGTACAGATTAATATTTGCTACTTCTTACTGCTACTGACCTGTTTTATGCATATTGTCCTGTATATTTATTATATATTATACCATCTCTGACCTTATACAAAAATTAATAAATCAACCTACACTATCCTTAACCACAATGTTTCAGAAAATATTTACTGTTTATTTTTATTTCATTAATACTACACTTAGAACTATTCTATAATTGTTGAAATTTAGTTATTTTTAACCAGACATGGTCATGTTTCTAAGTTGTTCAAAAAAGCTACTTACATTCATACTTACATAAGATTCAAGTGCTTTTACAATAAAGTATTTGAGAAATTGCTTATTCAAAACAAGTTACTGTAAGGAAATTATAAATACTATTATATTAATCTTTAAAAAAAGTGTTGTCAGAAAACTCTAACACCGACCTAAGGATTTGATCTGCTCCAGTGGAAATACTGGCTTGGTGTGGTGTCATGAATTATCTGTGGTTTAATGAGAGCTTGATCTGAAGCCTGAAGAAATCCCTGGGGTTTGTTCCCAGTGTGTCTTTTTAACTTGACTTGCTACACATTTCTTAAATTTTTGCTCTCAGAGGCTCTCACTGTATTAAGGTGAAGTTGGGGTTTTTTTGGTCAGTTGGGTTTTTTTTTCATTTGGTAGGTTGGTTTTTGAATTTTTTATTTTTTGGAGGGGATGTTGCATTAGCACGCAAAACTATTTCATATACTTATTTTTCCCCTGGCTAGTGAATTATAAAGTAGAATAAGCCTGTTCTTCCAAAATCTAAACCAAAAATCACTTTTCCTTGTTTTGATTTGATTCACATTCAAGTATACTTTTGTCCTACTGGGCAAGAATATTACAGAAAACTTATCAGCTGGAGATCACAGTGTTTTCAGAACACTAAAATGTGGCAAATTCAGGAGAATCTGCCCTGATCTCTACTGAAATATATTGTATGTAGAATTTTATGCTATCAGTGCTAGTTACAGGTTACTGAAATATCTGTTACCTACTCAGCAATACTGCAGGTCTCAATTTTTATTCTGAGAAGCAAAAGGTCTGTTCAGAGTTTCTGTATGAACATTTAAATTTACATAGCCTGAAAATTAAAAGAAGTTTACCATATCCAATTAACTTTTCTCTCTTTACCTCTGTAATTACCCAAAGAAGTCCATGAAAGAGTAATTTAAATTAGTTACTTAGGTTTTCATGAATGGGTCTGATTTAATTAGTGAAAGCATTTTAATGCTGTGCTGACCTTGTACCACTGAGAGATTTAATGATGGGCAGCAGCAGACAAATCATAAATGAAGTAACCTGTACTAGGCATTAGGCACTTTTTTTAAACAAATTTAAACTTGGATTTTTAAAAAAAATGTGGCATCTCACCTACAGGGAAATAGAATAATTAAAAAAAATACTACAATAAATGATATGGCAATACAGTCTGACAGGGACTTTCTTAGTTGCAAGACTCCATGGATACATACTATGGCTTATTAAAAAAGGTTTCAAGCTAACCATATTTGATGGAGTAAACCAGGGATAAGAAAATCACAAAAAAAGAGAAGCCTAATATTTTGTATAAGGACTGTACGCAGTTTCAGGGTAAACAACGTTTGAAGTACATATTATACCATCTCTGAAAATATAAGCTTTGGAATGATTTCAAGTGGAGAGTTTAGCCCTGGAGATACTAGCTAAAAAAATATTCCAAGAATAAGAAAATATATGAAAGAAACTTAGAAAATTTTACTCCATTAGTGCCCACAGCAAAACACAGCCATTAGTAGAATCTGAATTTCACTTTCAGGATTTGCTGAATCTCCTCTTTGTCCTATAGAGAAAATACAGTCTTTTGTTCAACCTTGTCCAAATCTATGTTTACAAAATAATCTTTCCCATAACTTTTAAATGCATTCTGGCATGCTCATTATCTATATTTTAGGCTCTGTCAAAGAGAAAGGAAGCTGAATCTTACACTATTGAAAAACTGTATTTTTCAATATTTACCAGGGAAAAATAATGGCAGTAACACAACTCTAGATCGTTTGGTTTAGCGCTTTTTAAAAATATATTTTTTATGTTCAAAACAAAACCTGTTAGGAACCTTTTGTCACAGAAGAAATACATATGCAATTGCTGGGTTGAATTTGATTTAACAACTATTTAAATAAAATACAAAATACAGTCTTACAGATACTCCTTGCAACTTTGCCGTTGAGTAACAAAAGTAATTTCAGTAAAATCTTCTTACTTTGGACCTACCTGTTTTAATTTTTTCTTTTGTCCATAAGAATGGAGAATTTTGTTTTCTCTTTCCTTTAGATGCTCCACCTATTTGTTTAAAATTCAGATTTTGAAGCTCATCCATATCATCAAAGAAATCAGAGAGAAAATCATCATGACCAAATGAATTACGTGGGCCTGTGGATGATGAGTTCCACATGGGCTGGTCAATCTGAATTTCTGGGCTTTTAAATGTTGCATCTCTAAATTCTTCTAGAAAACTCTTAGAGCTCTCCTGAGGTGCACAGTCACTGAAAGTTGCAAAGAAATCCTCTTTTTCAGAGTCTTTGGAAGAATGACCAGAGCTATCATGCATTCTGAAAGGCTGTCTTTGAACATGGAGAGAATTTTTAACATCTAGATGAGCAAAATCTTCACAGTCCTTTGATACAGCAAAGAAATCTGGCTTCCTCCTTGTAATTATATCTGATGAGCATGCCTTCTTTTGCATACAGCTTGGAAGATCAGACTTTAAAAAACCCTTATGATGATTCAGTGGAGGAATTAGGGCTTCAGAATTCATATGAGATGTTCCTGGTAGAGAAAAGTTTGAACCATTTTGTTTGGAGAATGAAAGACAAGTTTATTTTTTACATTTTACAGAAAAACAAGATGTCATTGAGCATTTTGATTGCAGTCTGTCTCATCAGAATAACTGACCTTACCATGATTAGAAGAGAAAGATTCTAATACATTCAGATTTTTTACTTGGTTTCAAAGGAGACACATTTCCCTAGTAATTCAAGGTATTACCTGTGCTGTTTTGTGCCTTATCAAGCAGCTCTAAAATCTGACAGTTTTGTTTATTATCAAGATACAATGCGTTGAAGTTATTCAGGCTTTCTGGGTGTGATGCACCTTTCACTGTTTTTTCTAGGTGAGAAGCAGCATTTAGGCTGTATGAAGATATCATGTCACTGAAATGCTGAAGCAATAAAGAAAATATGTCAGGAATGTTTATGGTGCATATCTGTACATACCACTGTCAAACATGAAAAATTAAACCAGTTGTTAAGATTCTAAGATGTATAAATTTTTGTTTACTGTAGCAAAAATAAAAGACTTACCAAAGCAGGAGAGGCATGTACAGTAGGCAATATACCACCTGTTTTAAATCTATAAACAGGGTAAGTAACAGTCTCTGTCTTGAAACACAGGAAAAGCAATATCTTAATAAGTTTATTCTCTTTCATTACTCCAAGACTGTAGGAAAGAGTGTCTGCAATGAACTGGCACCTATCACACATCACAGAGGAATTTAACTCAGCTTTTTCTGTCAATAAAGATGGCTTTACACATAATACAGTTATAACAATAGTATGCACAATTTCACATTCAGTGCCCAAATTACCTGTTCACTTGCTCCTTCACCTTAACAGAATGCTTCACCCATTTTCTTGAATGATAAAATATGTGCGTTTTTTATTGAATTAAATTATTCAGTCTATAATTTTCCCAGGTTTGAACAGTAGGAGCACATAATTCTTCATCTCTAGGGCTCTGTCAAATGCTTAGTACTATGAATTTCTAAGTGGTGGGTTGAAGGACAGATGGAAGGCCTGGAAATGCTTAATTGGAAAACATTTTTTACATTAGAAAAACACAAAAGCTTGCATGCTGATACAATACTCAATTTAGTGAAGCTTGAGGAGGAAGTTGATCTAATGAGTATTCTTTCAGTTAAGGAAATGCTCTCATTATCTTTTCACAAACATATTGGTGACTTGACAAAATCTGCTGAGAATCAGCAGACTCAGCATTTGGGATATGAATGATATGCTAAAGCCTGTAATTAATTTTTGAATTATACCAGCAAATGCACATGTAGCCTCAGATCAAAAAACCCAAACGAAATAACCACATATGACAACAGAGCAAAAAGATTGATCTAACACATAAAATAATTTTTGCCAACCTTTAAAACTTTTTTCGGAACCTCTGGCAGAAGTTCCTGGAGTTGATCAAAGCTTGCAAGAAATAACCTGTTCAGTGAAGATCCCTTCTTTAACATAAACTGAGCAACCAGAGGATTGATACATGGAAAAGTAAGCAGGCATTTCTCTGTCTGGAAATGGAAATGACTTTGTTAGATTGATACCTGACAAACTTTTTTTCCTTTTTTTCCTGTTACTATAAAGTCATATCTTACTGAATAAGTCATAGAGTATATCATAGAAAAAGAGCTTTCAAACAGTGTACTTTTACAGTCCATTTAAAACTCCTTTTTTTTTTACTACAGATGTAACATAGTATCATTTCTGAAAAAGAGTAAGTTCTGCATAACAGTTTGACAAAAAGCAACTCTAAAGATGTTTATTTTCTAAAGTGAATCATGTAAACTCGATTTTAAAATGCATGACCAGATTTACTATTACTTCTCCATTTTAAAGTGAGTTACCTAGATCAATATAAACTGACAAAACTGGTTCTGTTTTACAAAAGTTGTATTTGTTAAGAGCAGACAGGTGGCAAAAGCAGAAGTTGCCAGGGAGAGGATGAATGTCACAAACAAGGCAGCAAGTTGAGAGTAGCTTGTTATCAATGTCGGCTTCCTGTTCCTGACTTTCATACAGCACTGCCAGGATCAAATATCTTTAACAGAGACACAATACAATGACTCCTCTCAGTTTCTTACCAGTATCCTCAAACTCTAAACTGGAAAACCTATAATCCAATACCTCCCCTCTTGAAAGGCCATGCCAATACCTGCTTTATAACACTTCTGAATTTTGTAAAATCCAAAAACAATCTCAGCTTTACAAGACTTCAAAGTTTTCACATAAAATTAACAAATCCATATGTTTTATTTGAAAACCTTACTATACAAGTTAAAGGATATCATATATTTGACTGTGATTGATGGGCCTATTCCAGCATTTATTGGAATGAGTTAAATAAGTAACTCCGTGAGTTAAACAAGTTTCTACCATCTGGTACTAAAGCAAGTCAGCAAGCAATGCCACTGACTTCAGTAATGGATCAGCACTGCTGAATTTGGCTTCCTGCCCAAATGAGCCACTGCATGTTTATCTTTTACAATTTGGGTAGTTTTTTAAACCTAGTGCCTAGAATGGTACAAATTGACAGGCAGATGTGGAGGATAAACATCCCTACAGGTTAATCATGAAAGCACAGGGAAAGTCCAATTTGCCTCTAATTGTGCTGACAAGGATAATGGCAATAATATATATGTGTGTGTGTGTGTGTATGTGTGTATATATATATATCTCCGCATATATACTAGAAATATGCTTATATATATCTCTGCATATATATATCTGCATATACATGTATATACATATATAAAATGCTTATTTGAATAATATGTTTTAAGAGGACAGCAACAAGAAAGCCTAAAACTTTATGAATCTTAGGAAGAAAACTGTAAATTCATGGGAAATCATGGCAAACCTCAGATGGCAAGACTGAAAGCCAGGACTTGTCCAGCCACTCATGAGGACTGATATTAGATGCTATCAAAATGTTGTCAGCAATCTGACGAATTATCAGCGCTGTCTCTTCAATCCCTGGTGTAAGAACTACCTAAAAGTGATACATAATATTCTTGGTTAAAACTTACTCCAATGAGTGTCTTAATTTGCTACAGAAGTTGAGGTGGAAACTAAAGGTCACCCTGAACACAAAGAGTTGGTACTGCTGAGTAATTAAACCTGATCCATGCTTATCATGCAGACAAACTCCAACCTCTGACCACTAGCCTGGCTGCAAATTACACTCCGTATTTATGCAAATCCTATGTAGGTGAAATTAATTGATTTTTCCTATAGGTCTTTTTTATGTGATCAAATTTCTGGGTATAATATGAGTTCCTAATGAAACAGGCAATTGTGAGATGCCTATTAAATTTTAAGGAGATGTGTAACGCTTTGAAGCTGTAATTTCCACACAAGCTACACTGTTGAGTACACGAAATGAAAAACACTTTGTCCTCTCTGTAACTTTCATGTAATCAGGTAAATTTTATACAAATTTTAATATGCAAATAATAATGACTTTCATAAAGATCTGCACTAAATATTGGCAGCAAATAAGTAAAAAAAAAGTTATTATTATTTAAAAGGATATTACTTCACTCAAAAATTTAAGTTACCAACAATTTGGTAAATTGAATGAAACTTCTGCCCCAATTTTGAAGCTGATTATTCTAGATACTAAAACAAATTTTCGATTCTAGATTTCCTGATTTTTAAAGAAAAAGGTTAATTTATCTTGTCACATTAAAAAAGCAAACCAGCTGACAGCAAATTATTTCTTTATTTCTTCTGTCACATCAGCAACACAATATTGAAATTTCAAATTAAGACATAAGGAGGATTAATATATATTCTAATAACTTATTAAGGGTATTATATAATTCTTTGACTCCTAGTCATTCAACTGCTATTTGAATCTGATTCAACTTGTACTGCAGTCAACACAGTCTTTTCACTGACTTCAGCAGCACTGAACTAAGATCCTCTTCTATTTTAGTAATTTTGAGCTATTTTATGTTTTCAGTGTAGAAGGCATACTTGATTGAGCTCTTTAGAAATATCGTATCATGAAGAAAAAAACTACCTTCACTTCAAAGTCTTCTGACTTCGGTGTAAGTTCAATTAGAATGGCATAAATTGAGACAAGGTTAAGCAGAGTATTTCCCTTGAGACTGTACCTGTAAAACAGTTTCACTGGATCATAAATATTTAATATGCACATGTAATTATCTCAAACCATTTGTTCCATGTCTTCATAAATATCTGCTTCATTTCCTGGAATTCAGAATACTGGTACAGTTTGAGCATTAATATCTGTGGAAGGAGAGCTAGGATACATTAAGGGATTGACTGCTGAAGGATGGACTGTAAGGAAAGAAAACAGAGTCAGTCTACAGCAAAGCAAGTCTGGTCTGAAAAGCAAAGGTCTGGATCAAGGTCAGTCACTGGAGACACTGGAGAAAAAACAGAGAGGAAATTAAGCAACGACTTGCTTATAGAAAAAAAAATCTCAAAAGAGGTAATAAATTAATGTTTATTAACTATGTGAACAAAAGGTGTGCTTCCATAGCAAAAGGAGAACTACCGATGGACTGGAAGAACACTTTAAGAACGTTTCCCTGTTGCAAACTATATACAGTGGTAGTAACACAGTAATTCACAACCATGCATTTGTAGGGTGAATTTACTTCAAACAGATGTAAGAATAATTCCAGTGTTTCATATCCTTAGAGTTGTGAAATTTCTGGACCCGCACATTTGCAACACACCTCACCTCAGTATTGCCTGCCTCAAACTCTGTTAATTTGTAACAACCATTTCTTTGTCTCTTGTGTAAGACTGAAAATAGCTTTACAAACAAAAACCAACTTTTCGAACATTTTGGTGGTCTCCAGTGATCACTGTTACTTTTATTATTTCACTGAGTTTTTCAATAGGAGCATAACAAGATTGTAACTAAGTGAAAAACTCAAAGACCACTAGAAATATGAGACTACAATATTCGTATTTTTAAGAGAAATGTATTCCTACAGAGAAGTTCAAAGAAAAATGAGTAACAACTTGTTCTAATAAGCTGCTTTCTTTAGGGACAAGTTGGTTTTAAAAATACTAGGATAACAAAAGAATTTCACAACTTACTCTAAACTCAGTCTTTCTCTGGAATAGAAAATAATCCAACAGCATGTATATTGGAGTGATAATGTCACCAGCCTTGATATTACAGTGTCACAGGAGTCCTCACAATTTAGTTCTTCCATACTCTACCATGGAATTTAAATACAGAGTAAAAACTAAATAAATACATTACCATGGCTGCCCACGCTTTTAATGAGTATCAATATAATATGCAGAAACCAGATCAAACACAAATACAGCTAAATAATGTAAGCATTAAGGACACATATGGGAATTGGGAGAACTAGCTTTTACTCCCAACTTTTATTTTCTTTGAACTTCAAAAGGTTGATTCACTGCTTCATGCCTCTTTTTCCTTCCTCTAAAAAGAAAGTGTCAATACCTTTTTAGGCTGTTCTTAAGATTTTTTGGGAACTTCAATAATGCAAAACATTGTTATAAACTTCTGAAGTACTTACTTAGCCTATACAAATCATATTACACCTACATTAACTATATAAAGTACAACATCACTAATAGCAGCAGCTTGTAGGAATGTCTACGTTGTACTTGTAATACTAATTGATTATTTAATTATTTATCTATCTTTCAGAAGCAGTTCTTCTACCTGCAATCTGTTTTGCTGCATACCGAAATTTAAGTAGTATGCTATTGCTTAAGCTAATATTCTTTATTAAAAGCAGGACAAATTATTCAGTAGACTAATTCAGTTGACCATCCAAAATGGGAGGAATTAATATACACATTGGTAAGAGAATACAGCCCGAAATGCATTTAATTGGTTGTTATTTTCAAGTATGCATCCTTTAACTACATTTCATATAATCAAATCACAGGTCAAATGTTACTTTAGTGAAGAAACTGAGAACATTTTAAACTAGTCAAACTGGCACAGAATTTCAGGGTTAATGATTTGTGATGTGAAACCATGCATGAATTAAATATGATTATGAAGAAGAAAGATATGCTAGAAGTCTGAAGATATGGCCTAAAAGTGACCCAACACATAACAGAACTTGGACACAATAGTTTCATTTTTCAGTAGTTTCACAGTACCTGCAAAAAGATTGCAGTACATTCATCTATTGTCAACACAACGTATCGATCTATACTTCCAAAGAGCCTTAAGGAATAACTACTGCTTCTTTCAACAAAGGTAATGCTGTAACTGAAGAAGTAAAATTATTTTATTAAAACTCAAGCAATAAAATACTACTATTTTCTTAAAGCAAATGAATAACATGTACCCTTTAATACAGTTTTTAAACTTACACAGTCTTGATCTTTCTCAAATGCTCAGTTCACTGTAAGACACACTTGAACAATACACATCAATGTAGCAGTGATTTAGTGAAATTAAACTATGTTGCTAACTGCATTGAGCATGACCTTGATATCCAGGCTTTGAGTTTACAAAAAAAAAGAGGTAATATAGAAACTAAGATAGATAATTTGAAACTCCTACTGACTAACTTTGCATATTGCATTTCTTTTCCTCCTTTCATGATTGTGCAGCACAAGGCAAAGCAAACTCCCTGATGGCCATTGGTATGATCCTAAAATTTCTCAGTGACTTAAAACAGCCAGCAGCACAGCCTCCTGTTGTGTTTTACTAGGAAACACAAGACACCTAAACGTGAATCTGCCAGCAGTATGGCCTCTAGAAACTTGTATGGGCAGTGTATTCAGATGTTTTAAAAAAACTAAACTATTACCTTTTCTGAAATTGTACAGCTCTTTACTCACCTATTTAACCTCTTCACCAGTGCTAAAAGGAGCTAGTGAGAAAGTAACAAAACAGCGCTCCCAGCTATTTGGCTTATGGCCAGACTGAACAGAGAACTTGAACAAGTCAGAGTTTAAAAGCATGTCAGATTATGTGTTCAAATTTTAAAAGTCAAAGACATAAATTTTTTTCCCCTACTGAACTGTAATAAGACGCAGACCAAAAATGGCTCCACAGCTGACTCGAGGATAAAGCTAGGAAAAAAACTGGCATGTCTCTCCAGCAACATGGTGAAATCAGCTACCCGTATCTCTGTCACCATGTCTGAGAGATATTGTTGCTCTGGTCCCTATTTCTATTTTTCTTTTTTTTTCCCCCTCCATCAGATAAAAGGTAGCTTTACCAGGTATGTATTACTGTGAAAGCAAAATTCAAGAAAATTATGTTAAAGTAAATAATAAAGAAGCCCAATAATTTACAACCCTGGCAGTTTTTGTACAGGTTATAGAGTACTAAAAATTAAGTGAATAGTAGATCTGAATTTTATGAATAAATTAGCTTTTGTTTTAAACTTCGTCTCTCCCAAATACTGTGATGCATCAGAAAATAAGATGTTTTACTATTTTTCAGTTTGGGTATTTAGCATAGCTTCACCAGATAAAAACAACAACAACAAAAAAAAAACCCCAAAAGCAATTTTCACAATGAATTAAATACAAAGTCTTCCAAGGACGAAGAAGCATTAAAGAAAAATAAAAAAAGATTAGCATTACAATTTTCAGAGAAAAGTAGACAATTTAAAAAGTTGTTTTGATTAAAAAGTACCACCTCATTATAACAATAAAAAAAAATTGGCCAATTCTATTCTGGTAGGCATGTGTGTGAATCTCTAGTACTAAATTATCAACTTCAACAGAAAAACTATATTCTTGTCTCTTAAAATGTTAATAGTGTAATTGCAGAAATGTACCTGATAGCTAAGTAAATGACTAATACATGATACAGTAGAACAACATACATGTCCTGAAAATCTGAAAATAAATAGTCCATATAGATTCTTTTCACTCACTTGGACTCAAAAAGCTGAAGAATATCTGGCATATTAAGAAGACCTTCAGTTGTCAGAAATACATATGGAATCTGTACTTCCAGAAGACAGGAACCACCACGATTCCCTGAAACATTTTGTATATGTAAGACAATAGTTTAACAAGCAAAAAAACTAAGGATACATTTAATGGACATATCTTTTAAAAATGCAAGTTTTATTCATCTTCAATAAAACTCTTCCACTCTATAGGTTTTTTCCCCCCAGATTAAACTCTTGAATGCCATTGAAATTACACTTTAATTCAGATTTCTTTAGATCTACAACATTCCCTTAGGATGAGGAAGCGTGGATACAGCTTGCAGAAGCTGTAAACAACCTGGGAACTTGGCACAAGTCTCTTATAAACCCACATGTACTACTACATCCTAGCCAAAACTAGGGTTACACTCAAAGAAAAACACCTCCTTGCTGCACAGATAACCCAGCTCTGTTTATTTAGCTTTATCCTTCAGGACATACTACTCATTCTCTTCCACAGGCACATGAATGTACCATTTTATGGAACAGAAAATGTTTTCATATGTCAGCCTGTTTATTACAATTCTGGAGAGCACTTACCCATTTGTACTGTTTCAGGGAGGGTGGTTTTAAAAGTCATATAAGTAACATTCAGATTTTTGCACAGATTTTTCCAGCCAGAATTTTCAGAATAATCATATTCCATTACTAATGAGAAGTGTGTCCAAGGGAAGTCAGGTCCAAGTTGCTGATTATGTACAATAATGCAGGAATATCTACTAAGGCTTAAAAAACCCCAACAGAACATGAATAAAATTACATGCAGGTAGAAGTACCCTCAGAGCAAAATAAACACAGTGTTACTTTGACAAATTCTAACTGCTAAAGTCTGTTTACAAAAAAATATTTACTCTTCCTGCCTAAAGTTCCAACTCCCTTAAAAATTCATTTAAAAAATAAAAGCTGTACTCTTCTCCCTACAATCATCTCCCTGAAATATATTTTCCAGAAATGTCGTAATTTGCCATTTCTTCTGTTACACTCTTTCACCACTTTTCCCTAAAACATGAAAAAATCATGTTTTTCTACATATTTCTCTTTAAAAGCTTTTCTAAAACATGCAAAACAACATATAAGGCTAGGAATATGCAACTGTTTGTCCTCTGAGAGTTCCTCTGAGCCTTGCTAAGCATTTTTCTAGAGTGGACAAAATTCTCCACTTTAAAAATGAAGGTGTAGGTTCATATAATGAAAACTTCACTTCAGATTGGAAAGTGCCATAGAAATTAAAAAAAGTAACTAAAGTTTCACTGACCTTATTCCTGACTAAAGAAATTGTTCTCAAGAATCAAGAATTTAACTTACCTGCTTATGATCTCTTTGCAACCTAAATGGCTTCCTTTTTTCTCAGAATTCAAATCCACAACTTTCAAGCCTGCTTAAAAATAATTAAACAGTTGATGAAATAAATGAGCCTCTATGTCTACGAATCAATCCACAACAGTAAGTAGCAAACGTGGAACAACACAAGTTATGAAAATTTTAAGTATTACATACTCTGTCTTGCTGAAGTCCTACACAATTTCAGTTTGTATTGTACTGTTGGATGTAATGATTTAGAAACTTCCTTCTCCGAACCCAAGGAAAAAGTAACACAAACAAGTTTCACTTCTCACAAACTCACAACCCTGTTACCTTAAAATGAATAATTAAAGAATAATACAACAGGAAGTACATTTGCTCCTTTATAGGTTAAATTTCTTTATACATTTTATACATTTGAAATTTTAACTGAAAGATGTATCTAAGAAGGAATATCGGTATTACACAAGTGCTTCTTTTCAAAAGTGTAGTTGGATTGACCTGTGTTAGCAACCAAGTCTTAAGATCTTAAAACAAATAAAACCCTTTTCATTAAATATTACTATTAGTAAAAGCACTGTGAACATGCCTCCTCCCTTTCAAAACATTCTAAAAGGCAGTCTTTCTTCTTTTAAGAGCACAGGAAATCTTAACTTTATTTTTAAAGGCAAAAGAACAGTGTAGTACATGACACGTGATAAAGTTCATGCCAGTAGGATTTATGAAAAGGGATTTAAAAAAAACAATATAAAAGGATCAATTACTTGCTCTAAACATAACTATAGTCTCAAATTACAATTTTTCTGAAACATGTTTGTTTTACCAGCTGAATTTGCAGTGTTGAACTAGCTTGTTCAGAAATTACTCACAGGTAAAATGCTGAAATGATGAAAGTGCTGTTTGTATCAGCGGGGAGGTGGGTTATTGGAAACAGAATTTTTTTACCTTGATTTTTATATATTGCTAGAGTTTATGCTGACATACTTAACAAATTAGCAAACAGGATCAGCAACACATAGCTAGGGGAAAATATGATCTGTACCCAACTACTCATTCAAGGCTTTATGCTGGGGAGTTTAGTCAAGACTTTTAAAATCTAACTGCTCTGAATAAGCTTGCAAGGAAGAAAGCTTGAGACCAATGATCAGCTAAAAACAATGAGACAATCTGATCAAGATAACAGATGCAAATATAATTAGGCAATGGGCTAATTGTTCTGTTAAAAAAATCTTTGACTCAACAGATACATTTCACTCTCTTGCAATAGAAAACATCATACCACTCTTAATCAGGAGAAAATAAAATTAAAAAAAAGAAAAAAGGCTGATGGAATAGTTAGAAAATATTAAACAGTGAGAAAAGTATGTAGAAAGGCTCCTGATGAGAAGAAAAGGGAGAAACACCTGCACCAAGCATTCAAACAAGAATGCAGCAACCCACAGAATAACAGCAACTTTTTATTTCAAAATTATACATAAAATAATTATTTACCTTCTATCATAGATAATGGGTGAATGAAGGCAGCTTTTTCTCTTTCAGAGTCCATCCTTGTAATGATTAGTATCTGTATGAAAACAAGTAAAAGAAAATCTAGTAATATAAAAAAATTATTCTTTCAGCCTGCATACATCTTTCTTTCTCCTTTGCACAGAAAACACAAGATTGAATAAACAGATGGCAAAAATAGAAACTTTGGAGTTTTCCACAATGACAATCATAGAATATCTCAAGTTGGAAAGGACCCAAAAGGATAGAGTCCAGCTCCCTGCTTCTCACAGGACTACCTAAAACTAAAACAAATGACTATGTCCAAGTGCTTCTTCGACATGGACAGGCTTGGTGCTTTAACCACTTATGTAGGAGTCTGCTCCAGGGAAGACCACCCTCTAAGTGAAGAATCTTTTGCCCAATATGTCTGAACTTCCTCTGACACAGCTTCATCCAGTTGCTTGTGTCCTATTGCTGGTCACCAGAGAAGATACGCACCTTCCCCTCTGCTGTCTTGCTTGAGGAAGGTGTAGGCTGTGATGGGGTCACGCCTCAGCCTTCTCTTCCCTAAGCTGAACAAGAGAAGTGACCTCAGCTGCCCCTTCTCTTGCCCTTGAGGCCTTTCAATGTATCTTGGTCCCCCTCCTCTGGACACAGAAAACAGACAAGTTTGATAGCCTCCTTGTATTGTGGCACCCAGACCTGCCCCCAGCACTCGAGGTGAGGCCGCCCCAGTGCAGAGCAGAGCGGGACAATCCCCTCCCTTGCCCGGCTGGTGATGCTGTGCCTGATGCACCCCAGGACACGGGTGGCTCTCCTGGCTGCCAGGGCCTCAGTCAACTTGCCATTAACCCAGACTTCTAGTCTCTTCCCACTGCACTCCAGTCTCTTCTCTCCCAATTTTTATGTATAACCACAATAGCCCCACCCCAGGTGGAGAATTTGGCACTTGCTCTCAGTATAGTTCACACAGCTGGTGACTGCTCAGCTCTAGTCTGATTTTTCTGTAAGGCCTTTCTACCTTCAAGAGAGTCCACTACTCCTCCTAATTTAGTATCATCAGTAAAATCACTTAATGTGCTTTTGATTCCTGTGTCCAGATGACTTATAAAAACATTTAAGAGCACTGGCCCTAAAACTGAGCCCTGGGGAACACCACTGGCCACCAGCCTGATTCCATTCACTGCAATTCTTTGAGCTCAACCAATCAGTCAATTGCTCACCCAAGCCAGTATTATGGACTTGTCTAGCTCTGTGATGAACAGTTCATCCAGGATATTGTGAGAGACAGTATCAAAAGTCCGCTAAAATTAAAAACCACACTCACTGGCTTCCCTTGGTCAACTAGATGGGTCACCTTGTCATAAGTGGAAAAAGAAAGGAAATTAAGTTGTTTAAGTAGCACTTTTCTCTTGTGAGCCTGTGCTGGTTGTGGCCAATGACTGCACTGTCTCATGTGTTCTTCAGTAATTCCCAGAACAACCTTTTCTATAATTTTACCAGAGGCTTCCTTCTTTCCCTTCTTGAAAACTGAAACAACATTTAACATCTTCCAATCAGCTGGAATCTCTCCAGACTCCCAAGACTGCTGAAAAATAATGGAGACAGGTCCCACAATGACAGTTTTGAGCTTGTTCAGTAGCCTGGGATGAACCCCATTGGGCTCTATAGGTCTATGCACATCCAGATGGAGCAGCAAGTCTCAAACAAGTTCAGGATTGGCTGAGAGTTTATCATCATCCTCAGTCACAGTCTTCTAACACTGGTCTCTGGGGATGGAAGACAGAGGCAAGAAAAGGCACTGAATGTCTCTGCTTCATCTACATCCCTGTTTGTGAGGTGACTAACCTTGTTGAGCAACTAACCAATGTTGTCTCTGATTTCCATTCTGCTCTTGACTGATTTAAAAAAGCATTTTTTGTCATCCTTCACAGTGCTGGCCAGCTTGAACTTCAATTGAGCTTTGGCCACATAAATTTTCTCCCTACAGGAGTGAACAGCCTCTCCATAGCCACTTCATGTCACCTGTTCATAAGTGACTTCCAAAGTCCACACATGTTCCTTTTCCACCTAAATTCTAAAAGATCCCTGCTCAACCATGCCAGGCTTCTGCCTTGCTTGCTTGGCTTTCGACACGTTGGAATTGCCTGCTCCTGTACTCAAAAAAGATGGCTCTTAAAAAGTGACCAGCATTCCTGGACCCCAATACCTTCAAAAACAGATTTCCCCTGGATCTTACTAAGTAGCTCCTCCAGCAGTCTCAAGTCTTCTCTCCCCATATTCAAGGTCAAAATTTTGCTGGCAGTTTTTCTCCAACCATCAACAATTTGGAACTTGGGTGTATGTGTGCATTATTATTCTGAATAAAGCTCTTCTAGAAGAAACCTTAAATGGGAATATTTGATTGAAAATAAAAATGCTACTTAAAGGTAACTGTCTAAAGATATTATACCACACTATTACTATTGTACTAGACAGATTTGTCACATTATAAGCACTATCCTTTACGGAGACAAAACTTCAACTAAAGATATCTAGAATTTAGCCTGCAAGGTACTGATGTACTGGAGGGAGGTACTGAATGTATTGCTGAACTAATTAGAAAGATTTTCCAGTCCGTAGATAGAGTCATTAAAGAGTTCCTGCCAGAGATCTGAGATTCATTAAATATTGCTTAAGACAAAAATATTGAAAAGGATTAGAGTCTACCAAACTGACACAGTAATAAAAAGAATCACCACCAGAGAAGGTGTTTGCCTTGTCCATCATTTCAACCGATACAAACTAAACATGTGCCATATGACGTATATAAAGAAGAATATGTACCTACATACATACACCAGACTTTCTGACATGATGATCTCTGAACTTTTATGCCATTGTATAGACACTTTTTGTGGTGTACACAAGATTTTTAAGAAGGCACACAGCACTGTCTGTTTCTTAAGACTAAAGACATAAGATAATCATATGTGTAAATATTAAAAGCATGTTAGATCTTGCCAGAAAAGAAATTCTGGTCAGATAGACAATCATAAGGCAGATTTCAATTTTCCAAGTAGGTGCACAGAAGAGCCACTTGACAATCCATTGGCACCTTTATAAGCAGTTTTGGACAACTGCATTTAAAAATGTAGACCTGCTTTTCTGCACAATTCAACAGGAGACTCATTATATGTTCATCTAATTATATGCTAGATGATCTAGATGAAATTTTTTGTCATGTCCTATCTAATCATAAGTACAAAGATAATGAAAGATAGAGCAAAATTAATTTTTTTTTCTAAACCAGCAGTAACTTCTTCCTTATAAAGGAAATGTACCATTACAATCCTGCATCAATAACAACTTTGGCTAATAAAAGGATAATGCGATTATCATATTTCACATCATATTAACTGATACTGATGTGATATGATAGAACAGTAAATAGTTTATTGAACGCAACTTTTACTTCTTATTAAAACCAAAATACTCCTACCTGTTCTGGCTCATTGAAACCTGTCTCTGAATGTTAGGAAACAGTAAACAATTAATAATTGTTAATGAAATCATATATAGCCTTACATTGCACGCATATCTCTGTATGACTAAGTGAAGCAAGCAAGTAAAAGCTCAGGAATTATAGCTAAAATTTTTAAAAAATCACAGCTAGTAGAGTTCAGAAGAAAAGCCAAATTATCACTGAGCTGACATCAAGATGACAAAGTTCTCATAAGCCTCCTACTACAACATAATCCTAATGTCACAAAGCAAAATGTGTTGCTCTTAAGAAGAAGAAAAGGATGCAAAATCATCTTAGTGTGTCTGTTGAAGGGTAGACAACAAGACAATCAATTTATTTTTGTTGCTTTGTTTTAATTTTAAATTCTAAGAGGGTGTATAATAAGCTGTTATATTGTTCTTCTCAGCAAAATTTAATCAAAAGATGTACAGAGCACCTACTGAAACTCTTAAAAGAAACACAAGAAGAATAAATCCTCAGGAAGTGAAGTATGGAAAGAAGCTAAAATAAAGTAAACTTAAAGAGATTTTTTGGCTGTGTTTAGGAGCATAAATTCTATTCCAAACAATTAGAACACTTAAACACTATGCATTTCATTCTGTCTGTTTCCTAATGTGATCAGTATTCTGTAAAGAAACAATAAATATTCTGTAAAGGAAAGAGGTATTTTGCACTGTGTTGTATCACCCAAAATACTCACATATCCAGGAAAGAAAATATTTGGATAATTTGAATATCGTCCAAAGCCCTGTCTTCCATGCCCAAGTTATCACTCACAGATATTTGCTTTTTATGTAACTCAAATGCCAGGAGGTTGGCCTGATAACCTCTGCTTAACCAGTGTATCTGTGGATAACAACACTCACACTCTCCTTGGTGTATGTGGAGTACACCACAGTGTACAATCACGCAACCGTGACTTGTGCTATGATTCTCTCCATGTCAGATGATCGATACTTTCAAGTAAAAGGTTATATCATAATTTTTAGTTACTGATGTGATACAATATACTTATCAGGAAAACAAAACCACCTGCAACAAGATAAATCCTCGGCAGTGTTAAAACTCTTTTGCATGTTATTTCATGCATGCAGCAAGGGGAGATTTGATCAAACAAAAACTTGTACTGCTGTGACAAAGTTCTTAAAATTTATGTTACCCTTAATAGACACCATGAGGTAATTACTAGGCTTTTTTTCCATACACAAACACTTGATAAAATATAGTTTTGCAATTATTTATATTATCTGGAACAATTTTGTTTGCTAAGAGAAATTGGTTACATTGTTTGTTAACCTTAACACTGTGCTTCTCTCCATAACTTTTCATCCAATTTAATATTTCACGCTGAAGTGCTGTTATTTTGGGATGTGTTTCGTGCTTTTTCTGGCTGCTGTATTGCACAATCTTCAACTGCCTCCAGATATTATTCAAACAGGATTCTAAAATGTTTTTATAGATATCCTTTGCCTTGGACAAATAACCTGTTAATAAAGCAACAAAAGAAGTAAATGCAGTGACAAAAGATAATTGTCAAGCATTGTGTTCAATATGTACATCAATTCAAAATCTATGTGACAGTATCTTGCACAAAAACAGATGAAAATTTAATGACTCCCCAGTATGGAAGGAGAATATGACCACTAATCCTGTACATAAATGGCATTTTTAAGACTTTATGTAGTATCTGCTATGTAACTCCAGCTAGAATTATACAAGATTACATCCTAAAGCTGCAGATGCTAGCAGCAACACTGTTACATTTAATTAACCTATATCATTTATATTAAGTAACAACAGTATTTCTATCACCATTGTCTAAAGCTTTTTTGTCCTGTGTTTACCTCTCAGATAACTCATTATCACAACTATTCTCAACTTTGAATGATGCCTTCTATGTATAAATGGTGAACAATGCTGGTGTTATTTGAAAATGCATAAAGAATAAATACACCCAATATAACTACATGACGAATCACACAGCACAACGTCCTGGGTTGCAGTGTATTCTACTACCATCTTGATGAGCTGTTGAAACCAGGTGGGGCAGTGTTTCCTTGCCTCCTCCCTCTGGACTATCTTCTGCTAATGAGCCCATCAATGCCTGGCCGCATGACTCATCATCCCATTGGGAGATGCTCCACCCAGAAGGAGGAACCAAGCATTTCATCCTGGATATAATCTGAGATTCTGAGCACCACAGCCACCCTTACCACTGGATTCCCAGAGGACAGGAGCTACACAGCCACCACTGGACCTTCCAAGGAAGAGCAGACCCCTCTACAGGACCACCACTTCAACAGAACCACATCCAACACTTCAGGAGGACTGCAGCCACCATCTTATCAGACTGCTACTGCCACCCTGACTAACAGGGTGTCAGGTTGTATCCTGACTCTGTCAGTTTGAACCAGTGTTTTCTGCCTTTTTTTAAAATTTCCCTATTAAATTGTTATTCTGACTTGGTGCCTCCCACTGGTTTGTTTTCAAGCTAGTACACACAACACCACAACGGTGAAGACACGAGGCCTACTTAGTATCTTGCTCAATTTTCTAATTTTTTTTCAGATCTTTTTTACTTGTACAGTTTCCTGTGTGAGCTGTTGCTCAGGTTTGGAAATACAGGTGGTTTCTGTAATTCTGAAATATCATCTAGGAGTGGTTCTGCTACAATAAACAGTGGAGGAAGAACTGTTCATTTTTTCTTTCTCCCATCCTTCTACGTCATTTATAGTAAGTATAGAAAAGAATTGTGCCTAGGATTCTACTTATGTATTCATTCTGTATTCTTCTTCTTACTCTTTTATTGTTTATAGAAACATTTAAGGAAATACAAAATAATTTAATTTTCCTACAGTTCAGTTCATGGCAGATGTCTTACATTTTACATCAATTTTAAGGAAACACCATCCATCAGGGGATAGTTCAGACTGAAATTAGATGCTCCGAAGCAACTTTATCTCCTATAAAGACAGAGGGAGTCTGACTTTTCTAGGGCATTCGTAAGCACTGACTTCAGCTTCTTATGGATCTATCCTGATAGAGGTATCTGAAAATTCACAATACACAACTATGGGAATTTACAAGCTCAGCACTATCATTTCAGGCATTAAACTGGGTTACAGTGGATTGCCATATTCCAAATTTGAATAAGACCAGAAAAGCTCAAAAAAAACTTCTATGTAAGTCCAATGTTGTACTTTTAAACTTCCTTCCACATGACACACTAGATAACATTTAAGATTTTGCTTAAAATGCTCTCAGATTTAAGTACTCACTTCCATGAAGCCTAATGCTATTTTGTGTGGAGAGTGTTCCACACTCACAAAAGATATATGGCAGATAGGGAAGGACTTGACATTTTTGCATTCCTCCATTTCCACACAGAGATTCCAAAGAAAATTTGTCATTCTGAGATACAAGACACATTACACATGTGGAAGTTCTTAACAATCCATGGAATAACATAAACAATGGTCTATTAGTCATGAACTAAGCATATACCCCAATGGCAAAGAGTCACAGCTACAAACATGAGGGACGGTCAGCAGAACACACACAAAGCTTTGGTTTTCTGGGTATCATTATTCAGTATTGAAAACAAACCTAGAGCTGTATCCAAGCCACATGTTAGTAGCAGATCTCGAACTGTCACTAGCAGGTGTACCAGAGCAGCATGTCTGAACAGCATGATCTCCTTCTCATCTATTTTACCTTTACAAATAGAAGACAGAGGTGTGGTCTACAGAAAATTTTACAACTCATATAACATATGTATGTAATCAGTTTAAAAGATCCTGGTATCTAAGCATTTTCATTAAACACACTTAAACATAGATAACCTTCAAAGGTTAACTTTCAGATCTGGTGGTCTTTCCAAATAGCTTAAAATATAACATAACTTTTCCCAGGTCCTCTGACCCAAAGCAAGTGGCACACAGGGAAGCGTTTTTGAAAGGTGTGTACAGATACATGGGGCTTGCTGGAGCAGGAGATAACAGTTCCCCATGGCATATCATTAAAACCACATTGCTTTACTGATTTTAGTGTGGCAATTCTCTACACCTAATTAACGTCTCATGATGAGAATCTTCACCTTCAAGAAGGTAAATTTGGATGACATCTGCTTCTTCTTAGACCCATATAAATCAAACCATTTACGGGCTTCCTATTCTGTATTATGTATCCATTTTGAATATATATTCTAGGACTTGATTGAACCAGACCGAATTTCTAGTCTGAAGACAGAAGGTATTTTTGGGAATTGCACACAGGTAATAGTAGCATTCATTATCATAAACCAGATATTTTTGAAAACTCAACTGCAGAGTAAGCGTGCGTATGAAATACATACTTCAAGATGCTAAAAATGGTTGAGGAAGATAATTAAAGTGTAAATTACTACAGCTGAAGGTGCATTCTAGGAGGAAAATAGTAGCTAGTTCTGTGTACTGGGATTAACATAACTTTTAATTCAAAAAGACAAGCAAAGCACTTAGGAAGGAAAAATCAACTTAAGGACACAGCATACAGAAGGACTTAGCTGGAAACTGCATGAAAGGCTAAGATCTTGCAACTACTCTGCATCGAAATACAGAAAGTGAATGTTCAGCTCTGTTAGTGAAGGTGCTGAAACCGAAGGACTATGTCCAGCTCTTTACATCAAACACCATAAAAACTCAGTGAGGAATACAGGTCATTTAGAAACAAAGTAACACAGTTTTATGATGAAAGACTGGAGCACTTGGTGATAGTTGATGCAGAAAAGACCAGCAGGTGAATAATAATCTGCTAAGAGATAAGACCAGCATAGTAAGTGATTGTTTTCTATGTTCACTCAGGGATTAAGGGGCAAATAGATCAGAATACCCTGGAGCAAAGTGGAATAAGACTGGATATTGTGAAACTATTTAAGACAAGGAAGCAAATAAAAGAAGTATGTTACCAGGGAGATTTTGGTATCTCCTACAGAGACAGAGAAATATTCATTAGGAATGAATAGGATAATTTCTTCATTGTTTCTGTGGGCCTTTCAGCAAGAAAGTTCTTGTTTCCTTCTGTTGCTTTAGTTGGGAAAAAATGCAATTTCTATAGCATGTAAACTGCATTTGAGAGGATGTAAGTCTTCTTAATTAATCTTGAGTTGAAATACAGACTCTTACATTTTTTTCCGTGATTCAGAGAAGCAGTAGTAATTCTCTGTATACTTTTCTCACTAATGTTTTCCTTTCTGTGATTCACTGATACAGATATAGATACCATGTTTGTCCCTCATGTTTGTGAAGATGGTGTTTACTTTTTTTGTAAGCTCCTTCACATTAAGAGAACACTGCTGCTGACAATTTTAATATGGTAATATTATAGATCACAGGCTGTCATTCTGCAGGGCTAACTACAGTTTCTTTTTGTTTGCCTTCTTTCTCATTTGTAGTTTCATGGTCGTTAATGTTTTCTTTGAGAAAAATACATTCAGCACAGAAAGTAATGAAGTTGAGACAGCAGGCGTTTATTGCATAATCTGTGACACAATATAGAAACTTGGCAGGCGGTAGACAGCCTACTATGTTATCCTTACAACTAGTTCTCAACTATGAGCTGTACAACTCGAAAAAGAACACAAAATAACAAGTAACTTTCTAAATGTTCCTCAAACATAGTCTCTATTTTGTTATGAAGTTTTCCTGACTCTCTCTTTACAGTCAAAAATCTTTGTAAGGGGTCCCTAACTTTGTTGACTTTCCTTTTCACTTTTCTGCGTTTATTGGGCTTTCATATCCCACATAGGAGAGAAATGAAGTCAGAAAGAAACCAAATTATTACGGATTTCTTTTCCTTCTCATTTCTATATGGGCATAGTATTTGGCAGCATGCAGGTGTGATAAAATACAGCTACTAAAAGAAAAGAAACAACAAAACCACACAGAAAACTTTTAATTTTAAAATCTAGCATGTGAAAAAATTTAAACATTGTTTGCTATAGAAATGACATTTCTGAAGCATATGTAAAATATTTTAAAATGAAATCCAATTAGAATACTTTTATATTGCAATATGAGGTTAATAAATGTAATGTTGAACCACGAGGAAACACTTTTAAAATAAAAGAAGAAATCAATTGTTGTAAGTCTGTAAGATAAACTCTTAAAAGATTTATCATTAATTTATAAAACATCTTGAATCTTGTGTCACCAATTAAATCTGTATTGGTTTTAAAGAAGAAAAGAAGAGATGTTTTTTAAAAAGACATACCTTGTTTAAAATTATCACATATCACTTTCTCTTGCTGTTTTAAGAAAAACCTTGTATGATCAAATTTAACACTGTCAAAGCTCCAAATAACAGAAGCAAGTACACCCAGACATGTCAAATCTTTTAGTACAGGAATGGCTGCTTCTTCCAAGAGGCAGTATGCCTGGCACTGGCTTTCTGGATAACACAATGAACAAAACATAACAATAAAGTTTGGTTTCACATACCACGACTGGACATGAATATTCAAAAGACCTAGCAAAACATTAACAACTTTATCTTGCTCATGAAAGCTGCAACATCAATGGAGAAAAAGTTGCTTGCCACAGTCTCCTGAGTGGCAGCAATCAGCTGATCCTCACAGCAGGCAACCACACTGTTCCACGCATTTCATAACAGGATCAAACTGCATGATGAGAAGTTAGGATTTTCTACTCCTGTGACTCACACTAAGATTGTTCTACTACTCAATTGTTCTACAGCCTGCTTCTACATTGTAGTCACTTTCAAAATGCTAATTTTTGTTTTGACTGCCAAAAAGCTTTAATTTTTCCCCCCAGCTGCATTAAAGGAGTCTTGCTTCAAAATTTATTAGGAAAAAAAAATTAAAAAATAAGCTTAGAGCTATGATTCCCATCTCAGATGGGAACAGATGAAAAGACTACTCTACTCTTTCACTGGTTCTGTGAAAGAAAAACCCATTAAGCACATGGTTGGAGCAAATGCATTTTCATGGAAAACCAAACTCATCTGTGCTAGGCCTACAACTTCCTAGGGCTGGGTATTCTTAATTTGAGGCTGTAAAATAGCTTGGATAAGTATTTTATGGATTCTCCTCTACCATTTATACTGCATGAGAAAAGTGTTGTCAGCTATGCTTTTTGATACAATGCCTTGTACAACAGCCAGAGTTCAAGGGGTAAGGCCCAGTCATGTATGAGATAAATCCATAGTTTATTTCTATTGTGCTAAAGACCTTTCCTTTCAAAATGACTACTGATCTCTTCCATCTCCAATTCTCATTTACTCTGTCAGACAAAAATGTGCAGAATAATAAACGGAAGGTAGTGACTGGCACTAAGAGATTTCATGCCTGCTAATTTTGATCAGACATAACTCAAAGTCTGAGTTACTCTTTTTACTTTGCATGCAATTGGCTTTAGTCTTAAGATGGAGCTCCATAGCATGCTCTCACCTCTGTGCCAAAATAAATATCCATCTACTTGCAGTACTACCAGTTACAAAGAGAAGAGACTAAGTCTAATAATTTCTGTATTTGTCTGAGCAATACTATTTAATATGAAATTATATTGCAAAACTATATAGAATCATAGAATCACTAAGATCACTGAGTTCAACTCTTAACCCAGCACCACCATGTTTACTAAATCATGTTCCCAAGTGCCACATGCACAGGTTTTTTTAAACTGCCAGGGATGGTTCCACCTCTACCCTGGGAAGCCAGTTCCAATGTTCCAATGCCTGACCACCCCCTCAATGAAGAACTTTTTCCCCATATCTAATCTAAACCTCATCTGGTGCAGCTTGACACCATTTCCTCTGGTTCCTCTCACTTGTTACCTGGGAGAAGGTAAAGCAGTTCCAAAACTAGTATACCTGATGCTAGAATATTGACAGTGATACTGTCCTCATTCTCTTGGGTCTTTTCCTCTGTTTTTACAGTCTCACAAACAGAAACATCCTCTTCTTGAACATGCATATGCTGCTCTTCAGGCTGTACCACTAAATAATTAAACCACAAATGAATATTTAGCTCTAAATATCACAAACACAGCTTAATGAATAAGAAAACTCTTAAGCCACTTTGTAAGTGACTCTACATGCAAAAATATTTTCAAATAAGTTGCTTCTGTGACACATAAATTTTCTCTTCCTAAATTCTTTATTGTTTTCATGGGCTCATACAGTATAAAAAAACCACAAGACACAAAAACAAATTAGTCCCTGTCTGCCTTCACAGCCCAAGAAGTGAGGCATTATCAGATTAGTCTTCCTAAGGACAGAAACACAGAGCTGGGAAAATTAAGGAGCTGGTACTACCGCTTTATAATATAGCTCCATAGGAAACCTCATATACCTTTATACGGAGAAAAAACATGTATGAGAGAAAAGATGCTGCTGACCATAAACAGCTCAAACTATGAAAAATACATCAGTGACTGTGAGCAGAAAAGGTTAGACACTGTAAGCCAAGCAGAAAGAACACAGAAATTGCAAATGGAAAAAAAAAAAAGAGAGAAAAAAAATTGCATATTGAAAATAATTTTTCTCCTGTCTTCTACATATATTTTGCAACTTTTTAGTATTTCTAAGTGGCCCTCCCTTCTTCCTGATAGATACTGATACAAGAGCTACAACTTCTGGCCACAAATCTTCTTCTGGCAAATCTCTTTGTTTCTGAATATTTTTTTCTGAGAGAGGTTCTTATTGAATAGTTGTCTTCTAAATATTGTTGATTTTTCTACTTAAGCACGTCAGTTTCCTCAGAAAACAAACTAATCATACAAAGACAGAAAGAAAAGAAAAATGAAATTTTTATTCTAGTTAACTTAGAAAACTTGTCTTATTTTGAAAAGCTATCCGGGGTTCAAAATTGCACCATTGAATTGCTGCTACTGCTTACCTCGTGTGTATTTTCTAAACTAAACATAACACACAATGATATCTTTAAAAAATAAGGCAAACAACAAAGAGGCCTACAAGCAATGCTGGCCTTACTAATTTTAAGTTAAGGTTAGAATGACCCTTAATAAAAACTCTTAATTATTGCAAAAGTATGTGATGATTTATATAATTTCTACATTGATGTAACTTACAGCAGACCTCCGTATTTTAATGGGTTCTCTATATATCAGGCATAACTGATCTGCAACACTGGGGTCTACCTGTGCACATATCCTAACCTGCATTGAACCTACTTAAGCTTCCCCAAGGCTATTCGTGAATGCGACACAGCTTGCTTTTCAATACATTTGGATTTCTTGTTGGGCGACGCAGCTCTGGCCAGACTCCACTAGATGGCAGCAAAAAACCTCAGGTACCTGCGCCTCTTACTTGTAAAATATGGGTTATTTCTTTCTGACGCCATGAAACGCTTTATTCATCTCCGACAGTGTCAGAAACAGATTAATTTTACCAAGAAATAGTTAATTCCACAAGATTACATAATCTTGCAATTAATCAAATATCCCAATTCTACAGGAATTATTGCTGAAGCTTTTATGTAACTTTTTTTTTTTTTTTTTTAATGCTGGGACATTTAACTAAAACAAAAATAAAAGTTACTGTCAAAATTCTGCCATAAAAATCCAAAAACATTTTCTTTTTTTTTTACATATAATTTTATCCTGAAAAGTGAATTTGGAAGTATGCCACTGTCACCTGCTACTTTATGTCACACATACTTTCTTTTAAAAACAAATAAGAAAATTCTTCTACTTTTTTCTCTCTGCTATTTTGAATTCCTTCAATGCTGAACACATAGTCTGATGTTCTCTCCTAAGTACTGCCATCAAGAAGAACAGGCCTAGCAACCAATTTTCTGTTTTCCGTAATACCTGTTCTGCTTCAATGTTCAATGTTTTGACGGGGTTTGCACCAAGGTAACCGGCTCAAATGAACAACTCTTGTTCATTGTCTAGGCTACAGAAGTGAGAGGACTGAAATTTACTATTTGATAACTATAATGAATTTGAGGATTATTACTTCTCTAAAGTGGCCAGGAGATCCAATTCAGAATATATGGATGGAAGAGATCCCCTAAAGTAAGTACCATTGTCAGAACAGGAATAAACTCAAATGTTAATTTTATGAAATACCTCTTCCAACACACAAAAAAATCCCCCTGTCCCAAAAAAAGAGCCTCTCCTTCCCCACCCCCCCATCCCAGCCCAAGTAAACCAAGCAACCAAAATCTGCTAATATATCTTAAGGAAAACAACAAAAGGTAAGATACTTAGCTACAAATTCAGCTACATTTAAGACCATAAAAATGTTGCCAATTTACTTCAATAATTTTTTTTATCCATAAACCTACTAGGATGAAGTAGCATCTATTGTAACTGGTAAAAGAGTGAAGAATTAAATCTGGAAAAATGGCAGAATAGACCGGTTCACATACCTTTTTCAGGTCTATCTACATAATATTTTTCCTCTCTTTGGGTGACTGTATGTTTAGATCTCATCATAATAAAGTTGTTCAGATCAGAATCATCATTGGCCCATTCAGAAGCAAGTGCATGTGGTGCAGGCTTTCCACTACAGGATGAGTTGTCTAGTTTAGAAGACACATCTGTACAGCTGTCTGATTCAGATGGTTTGGGGATTTTCTTTTCTTGGTTTAAGAAGCAAGTTGCCTCTTCTGTCTTAATCTTTCTTATGCTTCCTCCAGTACAGTCTTCCACAGATGTATTTGTACAGTGAATTTTGGCAGATGATGCAGCACTCATGGCAGAGCACTGCCTTTGAGTCTGCAGTGTCAAGTCAGGATTGACTACTTTCTCTGACTGATGTCTTTCAGCAGAAAGCAGCTCTTGGTTTGTCACAGAATTCTTCTCTTCAAGCCATCCTAAAAAATACAATTTAATTTCTTTGCTGCGATGTAGATATTTTTTCTTTTCTTTCTCCCCACTGGAGTTAAGGACTTCAGGTGGTTTATAGAGAAGGCATTTTCTAAAATTTCTTCTTTCTGCCTTCTCAGATCATTAGAATCTCCTTTTAGAAAACTTGCACTAACTAGTCCTAAGAAAAATGTACAATATTGAGACACAGAAGGCCATGCTACTGTTTGAAGTTTTCACCATCTACACAGTACTTATTGATGCTAGATTTCTAGTAAGTGGGATGCGACACACTTCATTAGGACGAAAAACTAACTTTTTTTATTGTTATTTTTTAGAGGGGAAAAAAGAAGAATGCAAACAGCTCCCTCTAAAGATATGCTTCACTAGAACTACCACCTTTTTGCATTGTGGCTGCATAGCCATCTAAAACACAGTAGCTAATCAATTAAAGAAATGTAAAAAGCAGTTAACTGAGCAGTGAGCAGTGTCTTTTTGTTTCACAATATATCATGCTACTGTCAATCCTTGGAGTTCTACAACCACAACTGGTGCCTTGCAGTCTGGCCATAGGTATACAACAAAATCTGAATAACTTTTTGCATTTTTTGTTGAAGTTTGATTATAAGTATGCAAAATTGCCCATTTGAAATTCTGAAGTTATGAGCTGTTCAAATTTGAAATAGTCTGCATTAAAAAAACCCTCTACAGCACCACAAAATAAGGAATTTTCACTGTAACGTCCTCCCCCCACTGACCTTGTGCAGGTAGGACTATGCAAATATCTGCTTTATTAAAATATTCCCAAGCAAAACAACTACTTGTTAAGAAATTCTCCTGTATGAAACTATTTCATTAAAAAATAATACGACAGGTGGATGCTACTCTTCATCTGCACAGTAATAGAAAAGATGACTTAGTGTAGTTAAACACTTTTGTTCCTATAATTTGTTCTAAGTTAGAGAAAGCATACCTTAATTGCAGTAGTGCCATTCTTTCATTCTGCTGTAAAACATTTTATTCTTAAGAAATATTTAATTTCCTTTGCTCTTGGAAATTCGTAACTCCCTGCGTGATTCTCTGTTAAAGTACCTATCTTTGCCTTTTTATCACTTTTTAAAAAAAAGGAGTTACTTACTTTCTAATTGATACAATGTAAATTGTGTGAATGTTTCTACTTCTGTAGGAAGAAGACTGTTTGCTTTACTGCCATCCATATCCAATTGTTCCAAAATTTCTACCACTGCTGGATTTAAACCCATATGAAGCCACCAGCCCTCCTGTAGTGAGCTAAGCATTGGTGCTTCGACCTCAGGTGGCAGGTTTTTCTGCAGCTCTGTCAGTGAATGACGCTGATGCACAAGGTTAACAGCTGGATGCTCTACAAAAGAACCAGAAATTAACATACAATATCAATCATCTAGAAAGATGAAAACAGAATGTCCTTTAGGAAATGAAAGTTCCCTAGTACTGGCGGCCTACTACATATATCTATTATTCATACTTCCATCTGTAACTCTGTGTCCATCAATAGATTTAACTTCAAAACAGTTAACATTACTAGAGTAAGTGTGCCTTTTCTGAGTTCTATGAGTAGGGGTTTAAATTTTTTTCAGATCTAATAACGTGTAGCTGCATTACTAAAGTTACAAATTATCTTGTTAATTATCTGTGGGTTATTGTCGTGGTTACAAAGACTTATCATAATCCTTACCTGAAAAAAAATTAACTGAAATAGTAATGAGCATACCATATATTATTTTCAACTATAACTCAAAGTAAAAATGAATTGGACAACAAAACAAGTCAATATACATAACTTAATCCTAAGACTTGTAAAACGAAGTCAAATAAAATGAAACTAAAGAATAGTGGTAGTGTATATTCTGGCACTTTCATAAACAGCCTGCAGCTTGTTTTGGTTTTGTGTATTCTGTTTCTCCTCTATTCTTGTGAAGTTACAATATTATTTTCAGTTCTATTGTATTGATTGATACATATTTTGAAACATTGTTTAAGGGAAAATAGCACACAGAAAGGAGTTCAACTGATTAGCAAATGTCAATCATTAGTTATTGTATATAACAGTAGTGAACACTGTCATAAAAAAATAAAACTCTTACTTAATTCAAATTACCTCCATAGAAGGATACATGGAATAACAATTTCTATGTTGCCCTACTGTAACTTTTTATATGTTCTACAACAATCACATAATCCAAACTTCAGAGGGTTACAGTAATTGGATAAACTTCAATGGCTCAAAATATGTGCTCTGTAATATAACATAATCTTTTCTGCTATATTTCTCTATGTACATGGAACTTGTAAACATCAATTAGAAATTGATCATCAATGAGAAATCCTTACCAACAAGCAAAAGAGAGCTCATATTATCCCGGTACTTCTCCGATTGCCATACCAAAGATTCTAAGAATTCCCTAGAGGGCTCTGCAATCAAAATACTATGAAGAACATAAAAAAAGACTTGCAGGTATGAAGCTTAGCAGCATTATTTGTTGAATTTTGATTTATATAGAACTATCTTTTAAAGATCCACTTTGTCTTTAAATTTTCAGTTCGTTCTTTACTCACTTGTTCATTAAAATTTTTTTCCTATCCACACAGAGGACAACAGGAAAGAATGAGAAGAGGAGCCATCAAGGCTGGGTCATGAAATAAAACAGCACTGAATGAGAATTCTGTCTAGACTGTGGCTCCCACCCCAAAGGGATATTGAAATTCCTCCTGCATATGATAGAAAGATACCAAGGCAAAAAATGCTAGTCTCATATAAGATGAGAAGGAAAAGATGAAGCAATCCTAATCCTCTCTTGGCATGAAAAGGCCTGAAATCTGTGGTTGGAGGATATCCCCTAAATAGACAATACTTTCTTACTATATCTCTTCTGGATATTTTGCAGGTGATCCTTGTGCAATATATTTATGCCTGCCATAGGTATAAATATGCACATATGCCCATACATACACTTGCTAAATACTTTAAGTATTTACTGTTGCCTACTGCAGAAAGGAGACTGGATTTTCAGGCTATTAAATCCCCCCAGAGGAAGAGGTCTACAGAAGCAACTTCCTTTCCTTTTTCAGGCTTCCCTGGAAAACCACAGATATGGACCATGCATTCTGTCACTCTTTCACAAAAACACAACATATATGCAGCTCAAAGAATGAAAGTACCAATTCATAAATACACTAAAGTTATTTTTTCCATAATTTTGAGGATTTATGATTTAGAGGATTCATGACAGAATTTGTCACTACCAAGGTTTCATTACCTGTTACCAGAGAGAGAAATAGGTTCTTCTTGAAGTCCTCTGCACAGAAAATTAGCCCATGATCTTTGTTGTCTGCATGGAGGAGTTAAAGGCATGTCCATTTCATCTTTCAAATATGGAATATATTCAGCTGAAAATAGCATAAAACCCCAGCCAAAACAAAAATAAAAAATCAAAACCACAAAGCTACTTGTGAATGAAATACACATGCTTACGAATTTTACACTAGTGAAGTTTTGGATTAAAATATAAAAGATTTTCATGGGACAATTCACTAAGCTATATACCCCAAATACTTCACATCTAATTTCCAGACAGTTTGGGGATAATAATGTGTAGATCACATTCCTTTAATGTAGTTCTGGGTACATACACTTCACATATAAGATTATTTTTATAATTAAATCATCAGGTACCATGGCTGAGGTTTTGATATTCATGCCTGTTGGACTTCTTAGATAGTTCCTCCATAAATGAAGTTAATTAGGTGGGAGAGAGACTACAGACAATACTGTGGTGGCTGTAAGATTCTGTAAGAATGGCTGTAAGAACGGCCTCAAGGACTTCAGAAACAGTCAGGATTTTAAAGAAAAAATTACTCTTTCAAGCAGAATTAGTACTCATTGAAATTTCTAGGGATGGTCACTGAAATGAATTACAACACCAGTTTGGCTTTTTTTTAAAGCAGTATACAAACCTGGCATGTTAAAAGTCCTCTGCAAGTAACTTTAAACATTCTATTTTTTTTTTTTTGGCCAATCATATTAAATGTAGACATATTAAAGATTATTGGGTTTTATTCAAGTGTTATTAGGAATTTGCAACTTCACTGATTTTGGTGGTTTACATGGTATTCTTCTCTCTGGCATTCTACTAACCAGAAAGCAGAAATCACAAAAACCACAGTTGTTTCATGTTCTGTGAAAATTAAGGCAGAAAAATTGTGAATAAATCAGTGCCTCCATAAGGAAAAACACTTGTAATGAATTCCCTATTCATTCCACCAGGCAGTAAGTAGATGCAATTGTCATACCCACGTTGCTTGGCCAATTGGCACAAAGCAGGCTATGAATCAGTCACCTGTCCAGCTGCTCATGGCTTCTCCTTGAAGGACCTAACAAGCCAATTGTTAGGCAGGAAGGGTGAGGGACAATGTTAGAAAGACAGAGGACACAAACATATCAAAAAGCAGAAAAAAAAGGTAAGAAATAAAACTGGGTACAAAAGAAAGCAACATACTTTCCCTCTTACTTAGAACAAAAAAAAGCTCAGTGAGCTTATGCTGTGAATTTCAGCTCACAAAGCAGTTTTTGTAAGGAACAACAATTTTAGGACTTTACTTTGAACAGGACAGGAGCTGTTCTCAGGACAGTAAAAATACCTGCCATATCTAAAAACAACTTTTCTTTCTCTTTGAGCGATACTATTCATATTCATTCTTGTCTAGTTATTTTTGCCTTTGGGACTGGAATTTTTTGATCAGCCACATTAGTTAAACTCTGCCTATACTCAGAGTAACATTCCCCTTCTCAGAACATTGCTGACTCAGAGAACTATCTTGTTGCTTGATGCCTTTTTTAAACAAACCCAATGATGAGAGAAAGACAGCTTAGTCTTACGACTGCTTTTTCTCTGGGTTCAAGCAAACATATTTCACTTCTCGTAACTCATAAAGAGCAAAATTAATAAGGAGAAGACAGTCGGGTCTTGACACCCAATACAGAAACTTCTGCTATCAAACTGCATCTTAGCAGTGCTCACACAGGTTTGTAGGTCTCTTACAGATCTGAGTCTATACTAAAAAAAAAAAAAGAAAAGAGAGACAGAGAGATAGAAGCTGACTGTGCCCCAAAAGTATAATTCTGTCTGATTCAACAGCAGAGCTAAGGCAACAACTGGTAATAAAACTTAATGCAGCCACTTTCTTTAAAAGACTATTCAAGATGGCTTGACTACTCATCTACTGCAGAGGAATGGGCAATATCCTAGAGAAGATCACAGTTAATTTATTGTTATGGCATATAGGAAAAGAGTCCCAAACTACTCAGACCTACTGCACTGAAGCCCCTCCTGCTTGTAAGATTTAGAAGAGCAGAGATCTGAGGAGACACAGATTACAGTTTCTCATGCCAGACAATAATCTCCAGCTGTAAAATAAGTGTAACTTTATCTTGGTGGAACTTGGTATGTTTGCACTGAGCTTTTGTATCAGACACTTTGAACTGATATGATTGTTTCAACCAAAATTCCACTACAATATAGTATCTGAAGCATGATACTATTAGCTTCCAGGGGACAACTATCAGCTCAGTTTAAAACTTGTTGAAACTAAGACAACAAGAAGGGTCTTGGTCTGGAGAAAATTCAACACTTCTTGAGTATTTTGGTAACTTCCGGATGGAAAACTATCAAGTGAACAAGCACTGATGGATAATACTGCTACTATCCAATGCAATAATCAACGGATCTTTTCATAGATAGCATATACATTAGGATGAGGTACATGTATAATCATGTATTGACACTCTACTCAGATCACATTAATTTGTAAATATTACTCTTTATGCAGCTCCTTCTGCATTAAATGAAAGGTGAAAAATGTCACCAACACAGCTGTTTTTCTGCCTCTTTTAGCCAGCCAGAATTTAGCTGTGAATATAGTAAGGCTGGCGAAGACTATACATTATGCCCAAAAAACCTTAACTAAAGTTGGATGACTAGGTTGAGCAGTCAGACACCAAAGCTGCTCAGCATTGGTAGATGGTGTAGACACCATGACTTGGGTTTTCAAGCTATTAAAGGTGAATACACTTTTAATATTAAAGGTGGATACAAAGGATTTCCTGATCCCAGCATAAGAGAAGTAAGGATTCAATGCATGTTAGCAACTATTCAACACTTTGAGTTTATTTCTGTAGAAAACAGCTCTGGCGACTACACAACTTAACTTATCAAACACATGTAATTACTGAACCATTTGCAAAACAGAATGTCTGCACAGGAGTTTTGAATCTCTAGAAGTTACAAACACAACACTTCTACCTGAATTGTTCTCCACCACCCTCTTTTGAAAGTGTTTACCTAATAGTTTAACTAACTTCAAACTGTGCTCTTTGACTCCACAATTTTAAATCAGTCTGCCTTAACTTCCATCTGCCCTCTCTCGGTAGATGAGTTGCTAGATTAAAAAGATCTAAAAACCTAATCAAGTGCAAAAGTTATAGACATCACATGCAGCCAAAAGCAACATGAAGGAATTGTAAAGTTGCTTGTGCTTAGACTACAAAGCTCTAGAAAGGAGTATGGCACTTCTACCTCCTTATGATGTGGGTACAAAATAGTAGATTACATGAAGCAAATCTTCTTATATATGTGGTACATGTTCTCCCATGAACGGAATATTGGAAAAACCACTTGAAGAATTCATTTTAAATATCTCCCCTTGATTTACACAGATCTTCCTACCTGACTCACAGAATTCCAACATACTTGTGCTAATACTGGAGCAAACCTCTTGTGGAACGGCACAGTACTTGGAAATTTCTATTTTGTATGTAATTTCTGATTTGAGATCTGAAAACAGATTTTAAAAGGTGCTGTAAATGAACCATTTATTAATTTTTCCCGTCAGAGCTTTCAATCTTTTTACTGAACCTCAATGACATACTATTATGAAAAATTAGTCATGCTTAGTAACCCCAAATGCTTTAGCTGATTAGAGCAGTGCTCAGTCTTGTCCCTTAAGTGAGAGAAAAAATCCCCCACAGTATTGTGCAGTCACTATCTGAATTACTCCAAGCTCTTATGACTACAGCAATTTCCAGAACAATTAAGTAGCCTAAATACAGTTTACTAGGAGTATGTGTATGTACATTCTCTTGCTACTAAAAAAGGACTAAAACAGAACAAAAAAACCCCAACAGGTTGACACTTATGTACAGAATCTTCAAATCTCTTCAATCTCAGCTGAAACATGGCACATACTAAATATATCAGAGGAATGTACATGAAATTGTCCTAGTCAAATATCCACTTCTAAAAGTTTTGTTTCTATCTTCAGTTAAGATACTGGATTACTTCAAACTGCTGCCCTATCAGACACAGAATTCAGTACACACCCTCCATCTTCAGAAGCATTAACTTCCTTCTTTGAGCTACTTCTTGTCCACGAAAAAAGTGGAAAATTATTCATTTTGACTTAAACCCCCAACCCTCAGGCAATGTCTTTTTTTTAATTACGCAAAATACTGTCATACAAATCAATCCATTAGCCAATAACTGCCATTAAAGTTATATTTATCAGTAGTATAAGAGCATTCAGTAATTTTTCTAAAACTCCTTTAAAGAAACCGCAGCATCGAGAATAATCCTGTTATCTATGGAAATATTTAACCCTTTTTCCCCCCAGAAATCTGCTTTTGTGCTTGCAATTACAATGCAACAAAAGCATTTCTTATGGTTATGACAGTTTTGCATATAATCTTCTTAGGGAGTCTCTGAAAGTAAACTTAAAAACAGATTAGAGAACACAAGACCAAATGATTATAATTATGGTTGATCATAGATCACAAATCATGGCTCATATTACAATTGTGTTCAAGATTACAACAGAACCCTGGACTAAATCAAATGGCAGGTAGTTTACTACCCCTTAAGGAGACACATCCAATACCAGAAATTTGGGTATAGCACAGTTCCTAGTTCATCCACAGAAATTCCCATCTGATGAGATGTAATTTGTAGGTGAGCTCAATATAAAAGAGCTTGATTATGTTAAATGTGTTCAAATGAAAGGAAAATTAGGTCAAGTACTTAAGAAAGCCAACCCTCACCTTCTCTGATCACTTGTTTGCAAAGGTCTTCATCATCTACAGTGACTGGAGCTAAATTTAACACCTCCTTTAGTTCCAAGTATGATGGACTCTTAACACAATCAGATCTGCCATTGTTGGGTTTGCTGAATTCTAACTCAACAGGCAACAGGAAATACTGAAAAAATATTAATCACAACAGAATGGTCAGTAAATTTCCTTTGAAATTACTGTACAGTCAAAGCATCTTCAGAATTGTGAAATAAATTAATTCTAAACCAATTTAAGAGCTCTTACCACTTGACAATTACACAGCACACACAAAGCTTTGCTCAATACAGGGTAAAATACAGTGTTACAGAATTTCAGATTGAGTCACTGGAGTGTAAAAAAGGTATCTTTACTTACAGTTCCAAATCAAGTAAAATCCTCATTTATTTTAAATTGAAAGTTTGTTTTTTAGAATTTTGAAAAATGGAGCAAAAAGTAGATTTGACTTCTTTAAAAAAAAAAGACAAGCTAGCCCCTCAAATTGCAGAACATGTCTTGGAGCTTCCCCTTTCCCATGCTCATGTCATGGCTTCCTGTTCTGATTAATTTTTATTCTTAGTACAACAAGTTATCTACATAAAACTGCAAACACATCAGGTACCAGGAGAAACAGCTAGTCAGAGTGGAGATTGCTAAAAACAGCATCCAAGAATTAAAAAAAACCCAAATAATACCTGTGTTTTCTAATCTTGAAAATATGAAAGCTCAAAATATTTGGCAAATATGAAAAGAATTCAGTAAAATGGCTTGCAGGTGAGCAAACATATATGCACAACGTAGAACAACCACTAATATATAGTATGAAACAACAGGATGATACCTCTTCGTCTTTTATTGATATAGTACAGAAATCCTCTTTAATCCCCTGCAATTCCTTTTGACTCTCTTCCATCTTCATTTCATTTTGGAAAGTCAAACATTCTCTTTAAAAAATCATAAAAGAAAGTAAGTGACTTCTTTGTATTACTTAATGTCTAAGACTGAAACTCTCAGCAATAGTTTTCATAGCCATATACATGGCAAAAGTTTTTCTAAATTCATGCCTTTCCTAAGAAGGCAATTCCAAGTGATGCCATATTGATTTGTGTAATTAACCAAAAAAAATTTTCAAGAAATAATGCATTATATGCAGAGTAGAACTGCCTAATATTGGGGCCAGCCTTAAACAGTTACAGAAAAAAACCCTCATATTATAATTCTTCAAGTTCCCAACACATAAGTCCCCTCATGTAAAAGTGCTTTATGCAAAAGCTGCAGATCTAAATTCTTCCAATGTCAAAATTTTTACTATACATAAAGTCTCTGTAATCTATTTACCTTACTTCTCTTTGTCACCTTTAGTGTCTATCTTCAGGCAAGATTCAGCAGGAAAGAAGGCAGAGTGTGCTTACTATTAGTTAAAGCGAAAACTAGAAGTATGTTCCCTGGTTTACCTGAAAAACTTTAAAACACTTGGAAGTAGAACTCAGGAATGAGGCTACTACTTGCATTGTAAAGCAAGGACACAAAGAGCACAGGGATGAAGATTCGTCAGGTAGAAAGAAGACTCTTCCTCAGGCTTGTCCTTTGTGACAATTACCGGCACTAAATCTACAGTGACTTTTTAGGGGAGTAACTTCCTCATCAGTCCCTGACACTACTATTTTCCTGGAGGAATATTTTAGACTGAAGAGTACAAATTGTTCTGTGTCCAGCCTTGGGATGCTCATGAATTTTAACTGAAGTAGAAATCTGCCTAATTGAGTCCCTTTCTCTAAATGCATCTTCCTGTGTGCTGCACTAGGAGATCTGGACTCCCACCTTGGACAGGTCCATGGTTTTGCTAGTCAACCACAGATCAGGAGGTCAGAGCTATTTCTGTAAAGCTTCACACTAGCGTTTTTTTCTCCCATTACTGGTATTTCTGAAAGTCATTGTAGAATTTGGATCACGTTATCTTCACTGGATATTTAGAGCACTCACACAGTCTTATGTCCAAAATTCACTGCAAGACTGGGGCACATGTCTGAAAAAAATGGCAAACAACCCCACTCCTCCCTGTTCTTCTACTATATGGGTACAGTTGGTTCAGTTAAAATTTGCTTTACCTTGCCCGTGAATCATGCAACCCTTTCAAGTGCAAAGGAAGCAATACAAGTAGTCCAGACATGAAGTAAACCAGCATACGATTTAGTAAACCAACAGCCAGATTTTACACCATGAGTATATTAACAAAATACTGGCCCATTTTTGATACAACTTATACCTGTTTTAATGTACTGGTTTGTTCAAATTCATGACATAATTCAATTAAATTCAATCAAACTAGCAATACAAAACTGAGCAAAACCATAAGAATAATTAATATTTAAACTTCGAGAAATACAATTCAACAGGTAAGAGCATGGATTTACTGACAGCACATCTGAAGGAGAGAAAAACGGAACATGGAAGCATGTGTAAAATCCTAACCCTGTTAAATTTAGTGATAATTTCATGACAGGGAATCAGTCAGCTTGAGGGAGGACAAGGTCCCTTAAAGATGTACCTTTTTTCAGTATTCCAAAACTAATATCCTGACTACATTTCACACTTACAGAATGTAAAAATGACAATTTCATTAAGACAGTTTTCTTAACGCATATAAATTTCACCCTCCTCATTTTTTCCTGAGAAGAAAACTAAAGTCTTTACCTGTTGCAAATATAAACTAAAGGTAAAATACAACAAATGTTAAAATGTTAATGGCATTATACACAGACTATTTTTTATGTTTAATATTATACAGAAAATAGTAGGTACCTGAACATACTCTCTGCTGTTAAAATCTGTCCTTCAGAATCTAAAAGGGGATCTTTCACTAAAAAAAACTGTAGTCTGCTCCGAAGTATAGATAAAGTTGGAAGCTTTTTACGAAAATTTTCAAGATTATCGATAAAAACAAAATCCTCTTCCAAACATAAATCTGAGAAAATATAAGCAAGAATATGTTATAAAATGAGATAAAAATACTAAGAATTATCAGAATAAAGAGTATTGTTGAGCAACTGTTGGAATACTAAAACTGTCAGCAAAACAGTAACTGCTCTTTTACTTAAAGTTTAAATATCCTGAAATATTTAAAGTGCAACAAAGTCTAGACTTCCATGGTTCACATGATCACCTCTAGTTTTCTTTTGCTTTTTCTTTTGTCTGACATAATGCCTGTTAAATACAAAAGGTATTTTCTTTTCATATCCTTGTTTGTGCTTTCAAGCATGATAACGAAACTTAGCTCAGTGCAATTTTAAATATAGAAACGAGGCAGTCTCTCCATGCATGTCTAAACCTAAATGCAGTTCCCTAATTCTGAAGAAAAAAAAATTTACAAAAAAAGTCACAAATTACTAGGATTTCAAGAAAGATGACATTATTGTATCAGCTCTGGGGATGGGGGATGAACAGATCAAGAGCAGCCCTGTGAGAAGGCCTTGGGGGTGCTGGTGGATGAGAGGCTGGACATGACCCAGCCATGAGCACCCACAGCCCAGAAAGCCAAATGTGTCCTGGGCTGCATCCAAAGCAGCGTGGGCAGCAGGGCGAGGGACAGGATTCTGCCCCTCTGCTCTGCTCTGGTGAGACCCCACCTGGGACACTGCATCCAGCTGTGGGGTCCTCAGTAGAAAAACGACATGGACCTCTTGGAGCAGGCCCAGAGGAAGGTTCACAAAAACGATCACAGGAAAAGAACACCTCTCCTGTTAGAAAAGGCTGAGAGAATTGGCATATGTTCAGCCTGAAGAAGAGATGACACCTTAATGTGGCTTCTCAGTACTTAAAGGAGGCCTATAAGAAAGGTGGGGATAGACATTTTAGGGTAATGTTTAAGGTTTTAACCTTAAAGAGGGATGACTTAAATTAGAAATAAGGAAACAGTTTCTTACAACAAGGGAGGTGTCAACACCCTATCCCTGGAGGTGTTCAACATGAGGTTGGATGTGGATCTGACCAACCGGAGCTGATTACAGGGGAGTTGGACTCCCTTAAAAGGTTCTTTCCAACCCAAGCCATCACATGATTCTATTTCTTTTGAGTTTAAAGTACTGCTCTCCTGAGACAGAAGTGATGCAGCAACCACTTTTGATACATTCCCTTACATTTGCAGTATGAAATACATATGTATCTACACATACATTTTACACATATATGATACATATGGAAGTTCAAAGGGAGTTTTTTGTTCTTCTTCCTTATTTTTTACCAATATGGAAGTCTCCTTATTCCCACATCCCCTTTTCAATCCTTGGTTGACTCCCTATCTGTAATAACTCTCTGTTCTCTCATATTGCCCAGAAATGACGGATACTGATTATGTTCCCACCAAGCTGTTTTATGATGCTAATTCAAAGAGATCCTCACAAAAAAATCTATCTTAAACTTCTTTTGGCTCTCTCTTGAACTAGTAACACAAGCCTTGCTTCTCCAGGGAATAAATCTGTCTTTAGTGGTTATACCTTACACAACTGCAAAGGTTTTCATCACCCAAATGATTTCATCAATGTCTCTGGAGAATGCACAAAAAATTAGCGATGTTAACAAGATTACCAAAAGTTACAAAACAGTGGATTGAATATTTTACCTTGCCATGGTTCTTTAAATTCAGTGGCATAGTAAATCTTCAAATATTTGTCTTGGGTGGAATCTTCCTTAGAAACATTCTTTATAAGTAAAAAAGGTTCTTCCATGTCAGTCTCAGAGCATGGATTTGAACTTGGAATTACTTCTACTAAATCATTACTAGTCTGAAACTCTACAGAGGAGATAGGTTTCCTAAAAAACAGAAAAAAATATCTGACACTTAAGCTGTAGCAAAATCAATGTTGTAACTTCCCTGACTCCTCAGTGAATCTACAACACTCATCAAGGTGCTCTAACAACTTTGATAATCACTGTATTCACTTAAGAAGATTGGAAATTACAGAGTTCTCTCTATTCACTGGATCCATGTTCAGATTACATGTTCAATTCTTCCCCAAGAAAAAGCCCTTTAAGTTTACACCCAGCATCAAATTGAACAAAAGGAAAAAAAGCATGAAACCTATTAATGTCATAACATTTCTGACGAAAATTCACTGCTGGGTTAAACGTACACTTCTGTTTCAAAAACCATGAAGAAATTGCAAGTAACAGCAATAGGAAAAAGACAGGGTAAGTGAAGAAACAAAACCACTTCAATTTCCTGTCACTTTTAATACTAACCTCAGTACTACTAGTATTTATTAAGAAAACCTCCCTACCATTTGCCAAATAAGCAGCAAAATCATTTTACTATAGAAAGGAAAAAAAAAAAAAGACAACCATCATATTCCTGAGCTAAGTATGCATCCGGACAAAACAGTTACAATTGTTGATTAAAATATGTGCTAATGCTGTGCCACCCATATAAATTGACTGCAACAGTACAGTGACTCTGACTGATGAGTCATCAGACATGACATGAGAAATGTCAGCATTTCTGAAGAACCCAAAGCAGTTCATCTATAGTTATTGTACTTAATATTCTCATTTCAGACAAGTAATTTCTCAATTGTGCATCCTATTGCTTTACTCATATTTTTACTAACACTTTGCATTACACCATCTTGCTATTTGCTAGTCATCTAAAGGTAATTCTCATAAACTCAGTGTATAAGTGCACCTCTGAAATTCAGTACAGGACTTCATGCGTAAACAGCAACAGAGGGGAATTAAAAAAATCAACAGTTTTACACCATTTTGATTATAGTTCAGAAGTTAATTTTGAAGCTACAAGTAGTATAGTTCACAAGTAATAACCATGTGGTACTGATAATAACTAATATCCAAAGTTTCACATGGCACAAACCTTTGAAAATCCATGAACCTTAAAACACTGCCCAGTTACATGTGGGCCAACTTCACTGAAATCACCGGGTTTCACTACAGTTTTATAGACAGAAAAAACCTAACTGAGTTGCCTATTTTGAGAGTACAGAGGCCACCTCTTCCAAAGTCAAAGCCCTAGCAGGGCTGTTCTAGAAAATGGCAAATATTTTAATGCAGACTTCTAAGTATGGAAAAATATATTCAAGTCATATAGCTATGCTTGTACAGTTACAGGAGATCATTGTCTTAGAGAGGAGGGGGGAAAATGCTTATTTTCATGTTCATGCAGTTTTCAGAGACTTTCTCCAATGCCATAAATAAATTACACAACCACTAAAAAACAATATAAAGAAGCAGTGAACTCCATAAAAACACAATACTACTTTTAGTGAAAAAAGCATCTTTAAGCTATCTGATAGAGTGTAGAGTTCCAGCACACTTCTTACTGTCAGGAAACATCTTCATATTCTGTTTTCATCATTAGCTTATAATTCACAAAGTACCTGAATGATATCAAAGAAATCATAAATGTGTTTAACTTAAAGTTACTGACTTTTCCAGGAAATCCTCCACAGGCAAACTTTTCTTCCATTGATCCAATACTGAAATAGCAATCATGTTCCGTGTTGAACCAACTAAGATGAAAAGGAGAGAAAAGAAATCACACAGAAAATATTAAAATGAATTTTTATATATTGTTTAAATCATTGCAGAGGTTAATCAAGCTTTACACATGATGTACAGAAGAAACACCGCCTTCCATTAGCAAAGGTAATACAAATGCACAAGAAAGATGCAAACACTTTTATACATATGTTTACCTTTGTCATTTGAAAACCTCATTTTTTCCCGTATCTCATCATCTCAGCATCACCTTCCAAACCTCTCCCAACTAATCAGATTTAGTATTTGACTTATCTCTGATCATTGCTTTTCTTCCATAAACATTTCTCTAGAAAGAAATCTTTCCAGAGATACGAACTAATAAAATATCATCTCATTTATGGTGCCACACAGATAAATACCCATTACCCATTTGTTTCTCTTTGGGCAATGAAGATGTCCTACCTTCAAGAGCTTTAAGAACTGACAGTGCTATGTCAGACTTACCATATTATGGATAAACACAAGTTTTCCTTTAATCTACAGTAAATCTAAACTAAACTTAAGGATTATATAACATACTTCTAGTCCATGGCTTCCTATACTTATCATCAGCAAAGAGTCCATTGAGATGATACTTTTCATCTTGATGTAAGCAGGGAGGAAAGCAAAGTGATAACTTCCAGATGGAAAACTTCTGTCTGGCCATGCTCTGAATAAAAAAGGCATGCAATAAAATTATGAGAGAGACAGTTCCATTCTTTTTGTGCACTACCTCTTCAAACATTCCCACTGCTTTTGAGGGTATTCTATTAGAACACTGTATTTTATATTTAAACCTTATTCTTGTAATGCTAACACAATCCAAACTAAGAAAAGATACTAACATTTACCTGATTTGCTACTTAGCTTCTAATTTACACCTCTGAGTACACAGAACTGCACATATGCTTAACTACACCTTAACTAAACTTTGAATGTGCAATTACAAGTGCTTATCTTAACACTTGGAATGGTCTCCTGAATGGACACATGGGTAAGTTGACCAGAAACAACTTATATCATTTCTACTGTTGCTGTTTCAAGTCCTCTTAATATTCTAATATTCTAAGACCTCTTGACTTTCATGCGCCATTATGAGCTGATGAAAGCTCTTTTAAAGCCTTTCATTTTCACTAAAACCAGGGTTAGTAATCAATTGAATTCAGAAATTAAATAGTCTATGTGGCAAGTTTAGTGACTTTTCACTGATTACCAGATTCAATAACCCGTTGGAATTACAATAGGAAAAGACGTTCTCTTTGCTACAATCTAAGAAAACAGCAGGTACGTCCACTGGCACTATACATATCAGTTGCTGTACTCCAAGGAAAGGGATGTGGGCCATGTTTCATAACACGGATCCCAGTTTAAGCTCAAGTACTATTGCTGGACCACTTCCCAGGCTGCAATTCTCCAGTTAGGTGCCAGGAGCGCTTCTGTGTGTCCTTGTACTCTCCCTGAACTCCTGAAGGCATCACGTCTTGTTACATTATTCAGCTCACACACTAGAAATGCCCCATTCAGGCAAAGAACCACTTGACTTCTCTACAAAAGAAGTCCTGTATTTGGTCTGTGGCATTTCTTTGAAAACATAAGTAAGTAAAAATCCAATTATGACAGGGTGATTCAGGGATAAGAGGCTGGCAACTTCACAGAAGGAGATGGGAAGGAAAACAAGACTTCACAAGGGTTCTAGATCTTACTTGATCAAAATCTATAAAGCCAAAATATTCATTGTTGGTGTGGAAAAAAAATTCCTTTCCATGAATTTCATCTAAGACATTGCAACACCTCTTCCCTACAATCATTAAGGAATACAGCATGGTGTATCACTATTCTCATACACACCAAAGTAGCTAGAAAACTGGATTAGTTCTCCAGAAAGCAATTAATTTAATTAATGCATTAGAAGGCACAGTGTATTTTGTAAGAAAGCTTCAAGCAGGAAACTTGTATGTGCACGATAAGTAAATAACAAGTGCAACAGACACTAAAAATAACTGATGCTTTTCAGTTTGGGCAAAATTGCACTTAAATTTTTTATTAAAAAAACCTGTAATCACTTCTCTATGTTATCCCACAAAGTGCAGCACAAGAACCTTTCTGAAAGAGAATTCTAAAGCAAGTAGTTCTTGTTATCTTTTTAAATTCGTACTCAATCTTTTCTTCAGTAACTGCTATATTTTGTTCAGACTATTAAGAGAAACAATAAAACTATACCTCATATAAATAGTCTGTTGAGTGATACTTCAAAGCTGCAAACATCTTGTTTTGTGATGTTTTCAACATTTCAGTTGTCTGGAAGATATATAGAATATCGATCAGTTAAAAACTTTTTATATCACCTCAGAATGTTGAAAGAGAAGGTTGAAATTCAGGTTCAACATGAATAGCTTCCTAATTTCTAGCACATGCACTTTGGACTGAATTTCTTGTAGAAGAAGGCTACCCAAAGCATTCAGTGTTCTTCCTTTGGAAGGATGTAACAGACCAACTGCAGACCATGAATATTTTTTTATCTGAAAGAACTGGGCTTTTGGTTGTTTTTTTAGCTATGCCTCTTGGTGCTTATTCCACAGAAAACCTTTAGAACCATCAAGTGAATGTAGGCAATGCAAATTACCTCCCTTAAGCAATAACTCTTAAATTAACTGATTCAATAAATTTTTATGGATTATAAACTACTTTTTAATGGCACTAATTAAACTGTCTAGGCTATTAACTTTTCACTGCCTCATGTATTTGTGAGGGGACTTTCTCCTTCCTTTCAGTTTTACAAGAGAAAAGGAGATTGTGTAGGCTAGCTGGGAGCAAGAGGCCCTCATGAACACCAGGCCTCTAAGTTAGTCAATGCTTCTGAGGGGAACCAGAAGAGAGGCAGAAACTGCACAAGGCCAGAGATACACTATGAATGCAAAACAGGATATATTGTAGCTGGGATCTGCATAAGGTAAGACAGTACTTTTTCTTAATTAAATATAGGTAAAAGAGTCAAAGATAAATTAAGATAATTCTATCAGAAAGTGTATGATGTGATTGAAATGCAACCAAAATTAATTGTAGGGCCATAAGGGAAACTTTTGACAGAAAACAATCTTCACATATGTACCAGTAAGTATCACGACATCAGGCTAAAATTGCCTACCTAACAAATTTGGAAATACCAAATTCAGGTATGGATGTAACAGAATTGGAATCGGTGGAGGAAAAAGTAACTAGGACACAGTTGCTTACTTGCAAGGAGTCTGGGCAAAGAAAAGAAGTACAGGAGAGATAAAAAGGTAGGTTCAGGCAAATAAACAGAACACGGAATAAGGTATACAAAATCATATTGAGAACAAAGTAGACAGGAACTTTCTGATGGAAGGAGTGTGGACAGTACGAAACAGCGGACCAAAATCACAAGATGCTAAAGAAAACCCTTTGGACAGCCTGCTGGACCCTCCATCAGATCTACATCCAACAGATTTGGTGTGGGAGAGTAGAGCGAGCCGGGATGCGTTTGTAAGGAGGAATGGACCTGCACCTTAAATGCTGGAGAGGGGTGGATAGAACTGCACCTTAGCAGAACTGATGTGTATCACCTGTAGAATTGCAACTATTACTCTCAGTGATAGAATTTGAATTAACACAGCTAGAAGTGGTCAACTGCCCAGCAGTCACTCCAGGCACCACTAGTTTTTAAAGGTGGTGTCAATCAGTAAACACCAAAACCACCACATCCGGGTACGTCCCAACTTTCCAGTTTAAAACTGAAAAAGTGGGACCTACAAATACTACTCCGTGGGGCTACAAGGAATTCTTCCAAGTTTTTAAGGAAAAACAAAAAAACCCCATCCATCTGTAAAAGGATATGACCCTGTTTCATTCTCCAAGGACTCGAGAGAACATCGCTTTCAGTAAGCGAAATATGCAGGATGAGGTACTTCTGCCAGCGTCAAATGTTTTTAAACAGACGTACAGACAGGAACCAACCACGGCAACCCACCTCAGCCCCTCACGGCGCCACCGCCTCCCCTCCCTCAGCACCGCGGCGCCTCCGCGCCGCCCGCCCGGGACGGCGATCTCGCCCCTCTGATTGGCTGTCTCCCGGAGTGATCGCCTCTGATTGGCTGTCCTGCGGAGCTGTCCCCTCTGACTGGCTGCCGCTGTCCCGCCTCCCGCCCGTCCGTCAGGAGCTGAGCGTTAGCTGCGTGAGCAAGGGGGAAACCTCAGGAGTTAGCCGATTGGGACGCTTACATGATTTTCAAAGCTGAAAATACTTTTAAAGCAGTAAATGCGTAAGTAAAAGCAGTTAAGTAACTTCTGTTTCCCCGGTAGCAGCTTGCATGGGAGAAGGAGTTAAAAGAACGGGACCGGGTTAGTTTTTAAAGGGGTAGTATCTGAAAAGGCTGACCTGCTCCTGTTACTTGCGGAACAGAAATAGAACGAGATTATACTTAATTTTTTTTTTAAATTTTGCTTTTAATGGCTGCCTAAATTGCTCTCACAAGCTGCTGTCTGTTGAACAAATCGTTGTGTTTCTCAGAAGGCAGTTCTGTGTCAGATTTCTGCAGTGCCCAGACTCTTGACTAATCGCTGGAACGACAAAAATTTCAGGAGTAGCTCTGCAAAGGCCCCATCTCTCCTCCCCTACCTCACAGCATCCAGCTCTACACACATCCCAGCCCGTAACTAGGCCAGACAATTCTGCTTGCTGAAATGACACCTTACCGTCGTTGGCACCACAAAGCCATTTTACTATCTGTCCCTGCCTTCTCCTCCTTTTACTGTAGATGTGGATACCCACAGAGAACACATCAGAAGTGCGAAAACCCTTGCCAATGCTGCAGCAGGTGCACTCAGCCAGTTGCTATAATAGTTTGAGGAGTCTGGAAAAATGCATCTCCTCTGAGAACTCATTGCAGGTTGAGTTCCAGATGAGGGTAGGTTTTCCCTGTGGAAAACAAAACTTACACTTTTCACGCTGGTTCCAGGAATCCCATCAGTATTTGTACATTCCAGTGAGTGAAAAAGTTAAGTAAAAAGCGTATGACAGATGCTTTTTTTACTGCTATGAAATTATTTTTAATTTTTTAAACTGTGAGGATGGGTTTAGCTCAGTCACAGGCATATGGCCAGTGTTTCCTAGACAGTTGTTCCTATGAAAATTCCAAAAGCCAGTAATTTATGGTTTTCTTGGTATTTTTATATTTATAATATATTTCTATTCTGCTCTCTATGAATTAGGAGATGAATTGTTAGGCCAAGTAGGCACAATACAAAACCCACAAACTTCCAGTTACAATACTTCAGAAGTGATCCTCTCCAGTTGGAATATAGAGAAATTCATGTTTTACCTATGCTTAGATGATCCTACCCCATCCCCAGGAGAAAGAGTAGCTGTTGGCAAAGGTTCAGGCCCTTGGCACAGAGGCCCCAGGCTGAGGAGGAAAGGTGAGGGGGGCTATTTGCCTGGTGCAGATGCTCTTTGTGCCACCTCAGTTCCTACAGTGCCACTGCATGGCCTGTAGCCTTCCTCGTGTTCAGACTCCATCCTGCATGCTTCCTGCAGGGCTTGCTCCCCTTCCTGGGATAAGTGCTGCAAGACAGAGTGGCTGGTGAGGCAGGGGACAGGGACTCTTGCTGCCCTGTGGCAAGGCACATTTCTGCATCCCCTTATTTCACTTCAGGGTCAGGATTAGTGTTCACAACTTCAGGAGAGGCGTGAAGCCGCAGCTGTGGTCATGGCCTCTGTACATGTATGAATTGCAGAGCAGACGCTCTGCTTACCTCAGTCATGCTCTGAATGTCCTCCTCCCACTGCTAGATGCTTTGCCCTGTTCACCTCCTTCTGCATCAGCTCATGCCAGGACTCATCCATCTGATCCCTGTCCATTTCCAGCTACTCCTCCTTGGCTCTCAGCTCACAGCCCCACAACTTCAGCCCTGCCTGCTCCTAAGATGGGCATGGGGGAAACCAATGCAGTACCTGCCCTGTCTTGGACACTGTCTCACTTATGAGTTCCCAAGTCATGAACGCAATCTGCTCCTGCTGAACTTCTCATGGTGGGCCAGTTTGGGGTGCAGAGCAACACCACCAGGTACTTGGAACAGTGGGTGGGGGGCCAGGGCTGGCAGAGCTACAATTGTACAGACACACACACACTCCTTCACCAAAAGGATGGAGCCTCTCACCATTTTCCACACCCTAAAACAAGCTCAAAGCCTGACAGTTTGTCAGCAGCAGAAAAACTCAGCCTGGATGGTTGTTTTCCATCCTGATAGCCCTTTAAAAGGCAGCTCTGCTGCAATGTCTGTGCCACATATCCACTCTGGGCAGTCCCAGGCAGGAGTAGAACTGACTTTGGACACATTCCCAAGGCACAGGGAGGTTTTTCTTAGCCCACCTTGGGGGTTTCACCTCACTAGAGATACATCAGAGGCATCTTGGCCTGCTCTGGCTGCCCAAAACTCTTCACAGGCACAGGAGAGAGACAGGTGACATCTAAGACAGGCTGGTGGAGGCCATGCCTGGAACAGCCTGGTTTTCACCATCCCAAGTGATGCCTCTTAAATACCTGAAGGCAGTGCTTTCCCCTGTGTGCAGGATCCATCCCTGAGCCTGCCAGGCTGTGCTTGAGGCCACAGGAAGGGGCTCCACTGCAGTGGAATTTCATCATGTTGGAGCCCATCTGCTGAGATTGTTCCATTTCATGCCACTCCTTCAGCAGCCACTCCTGGGTGTGAAATTCAGCCCATGTGACCACCAGCTTCCCTCACTCCTCCAAGAACTTCTGCACCATCAACTTGTGCTCCTCCAGCAAAGCACTCTGGAGAGCATTGCAAGAGAAGTGAAGAGGATGCCCTAAGTCCCGTGTTCTGTAGGCTTTTTCTCCTTTCACCTATCACTGTAACTAAACCCCAAGCAACATCAAGAGGCTGTTTCCAGCCCATGGCACTTCACCAGCACCCTGTGTGGAGAGCTCTGCTTCCTTGAGAACAAGGACGCATATGCACATAAACAGCAGCCTTTGTCACTTGTGCGCCAGAGGGTCTGTTGGATCACAATTCCCCATGCAAGGGAGTGGGATGAAGGAGGCAGAGGGCAGATGAAGATGTCTGCAGCCCAGCACTCAGCTCTTTCCTTCACCACACACCACTGCTCAGACTCACAGCACATACAAAAAACATCTGCCCCACCTCCACTTTGCCCTCTCCAGCTCTTCTTACTTTTGTGGAAGGCTGCTGCATCATGAATGGTCAGTGCTCCTCCAATGAGTGCTGCTGCAATTCTGCTTTGACTTGCTCCACCATTGCCCTTCAGTGCTCCTGGGTTTGGACACAGAGGAGTGACAGATGCCATTCACAGGCTCCAGGCCAGGGACCTCCAGTGGGCAAGACACATGCCACATACCCACACAGGAGAGCTGATTCAGGCAGACAACATAGTGTGGGTGCATCTGCTTCAGCAGCTGAATCTGCTTGCTCAGCCTCAGTTTTGCAATCACCTCCTGGAATCAGCTCCATTCCTCCTCTATGTCCCTCTGCTCTGGAAGAGGCAGTAGCAAGATGGTATCGACGTGAGGTGGGATAATGCCCTCTCTTGTCCAAACTCCATGCATGGAAAACTGCATGTGTATGTGATCACCACCCTCTGCTCATTCCCAAGACACTTTTGTGAAGTAGGGAGACAGCTTTGCCAGACTCAAATGGACTGACTTGTTCTAATGAACTTATTAGCAGAGCTGAGAGTCTACACTGTGATTGTACTTGTCTAATGTCTCAGAGACAATATCCATAGGTCCCATTGGAATGAAACCCATTTTGATGAAATGTACCTTTAAGCAGCAAGGCATCCTGCTCCTGGGATGCAGCTATGTTGCATCCTGGCTCTGCAATAGGGGCTGAGCTGCCAACTGCTCCTTCTCGTCCCACAGGCCTACCTGCTGCTGCCCATCAGTGTTCTCTACCACCTTCATCTGGCTCCTACCCAAGAGGTCACAGCAGGAAAAAAGTGTTGCTTTCATGGCCATACCCAGCACTCTGGGGATGTTCTGGCAGTGGGACTGGCCCCTCCTCCTCCTCCACTCAGAGTTGGACCCTGGCTTACCTGTGGGGCTGTTCTTGCCCCCATCAGGGCAACGCTGATGTGGCTTCTGTGCCTGCCTACCCCAAGGATGGACTGGGGAAGCACCCCAGCACTTCCACCCCAGAGAAAATGAACAGAGGTATAGGCAAGGACCTTACAGAGGAGGGGAGCACAGGCCAAAGCATGCTACCTATGGGTGTGTATGAGGAGATCCAGGTCCTCCTGGTGTCACTGCTGGAGAAGCTCTAGAAACTGCCTTTGCTGTGTCCACACCAGCTCCCCTGTCTGGACCTGCCTAGCACCCAAAAGAATGTCCGTGTGCTGCCCCAGGATTAGAACTCCCGCAGCAGCACCTGGAGACTGTAGACATCTCTAGACTGTGATATCTCTCCTCTCTGCCCAGTCACCCTGGTGCTATTTAAGGCAAACATGGCTCCTTCTCCTCCGCCTGGTTTACCTGTGATGCCCCACTCAGCAGATGATAGGGCTCACCTAGCTCTCCAGCTGTGCTACATGAGCCTGGATGTGGAACAGCCCTGCCCAAAAACCTGATGCAGCCTGGAGATGTGCTCCACATGTGGTAGCCTGTAGGGACACAGGGATGCTCTCAGGGAGGTGAAGCACTGGAGAGACCATCTCCTCGCCCTGTACGAGCAATGCATCCACAGCCCCTCTTCCACCTGCCGAACTCTGACACTGACTTGGGTCCTTTTCTCTGGGAGCAAACCCTACTGCAGACACGAGGTTGCTGAGCTCTCTTCTTGGGGGACAGACTCAAGGAGAAGACCATCAGTCTCTGGGAGACAGCGTGTGTCCTACCACCAGAGCAGGGCAAGGAGACTCAGCTGGATGAGAAATGGAGGCTTCCACGACCAGGCAAGAGCTGCGCTTGCTGTCAAAGGCTCTAATTCCCCTTCAGTTATCTAGAAACTATCTCAGAGCATCTGAGTAAGTGTCTGCCAGTAAGTAATGCTGTGACACTTCCAGTGAGAGCAAAGAATAAATAGATTTTTTTTTCACTTGTGAATTAGTGTAATGATAAAAGCAATAAAACCTTATGCTGACTTTCATTTCAGAAAAAAAGTAACTGGAAAATATAATTGCTAAGTCAAGAAATGGTGATGAGAGAAAAATAAAAAACTTGATGAAACAGGGCACATAGTTAATTTCTAGCTAGAGTGCATGAAAAATGAAGAAACATGGCCATATTCATTCATCAACGTTTGTAGAAAAATGCACTTCCATGTATTGCAAATCCAGCAGTGGTTGTGGAAGAGGTTTTGTGAAAGGCTGCTGTGGATATAATTGAGCTCCACTAGGGGCTGTTATTGTCACACATCTAGGCTTCCTCTTGCAAGAGCAAAGTGTAGGCAGAAAAATCCCATAGGGACTGAAAATGAAGGGTTTCAGATCTCCAGGTATCTCCATGCAAGGGGTCTTTGTATCAGCCCAAAGAAAAAGCACATTTGTCAGAATGGAAAAATCTCATAAGGGGAATTGTCTTTAGTGATAGCCCCTGAAATAAAAGTGCAATGCTTTAATGGAATTTTGATGTATTTTCTTTGCTGTTTTATTTACTTGCTTTTAAGGGAAAATAAAAAGGAAGTTTGTGAAGACTAAATGATTATGCTGCCACAGAAATTTTGTGAAATTAAATGTTTTTGTTTAGCAGTTCCCAAATACTGCAAATTATCATGCCATCTTCCTAGAATAACCATGTATGTATGGTATGTAGTTGTTGGCATATGGCACTAAAGATTTGTGCATTGTTTTTGCAAATCCTGAGAAGGAAGTATCAGGTTTTTACCTTTTTTTTTTGGTATGAAGAATACTTCTGTCACATGTACCTCAACTAAGCCCTGAAAGAAGTTCAAGTAAATGAGTAATACCATTGTAATATTAAGCATGCTTTTTGAAACACATTTGTAAACCGTATGTTATACAAACCAGAGTAGGCATCATAGTGAGTGACGCTAGAAGGTGACTCCAGTCCTGGGCCATTTGTGTTGTGGAGGAAACCCATTTAAAAGTGACCTCATGAAGATGTGCTAGCCATAGACAATCCTGGAGACACATAAAAACTTAAATAACATGAGCAAGATGTTTTTATCCCATGGTATCTTTGAGATTAGAGCTTTGCTATTGTTCATTTTGTAAATTGGTCTAAGACATTCTGTGGTGGGATAAGGTAGTATAATACTTTGCCACAGGTATGCTAGCTATAGAAACTTATGAAAGCATAAAACACTTCCTTGGAGAATATCTACCTTTTGGCTAACTGAGACTTAGCATTTGAACATAGTTTCACTGAAAAGTACGAGGCAAAATAGCTATATTGGTTTTAGTGTTTCTCAGTGAAGTCAGAGGGGAGGGGCAGATTAAACTGTTAAAAATATGATAGATATGAGTGGCTATTGAGGAAATGTTTCAGTTTGTTGACAAGTCTAACTAATGAAACACTAAACAAGATATCAAGAGTGTCATCATTGCCTCTTCCAAGGTTCAGTGATGACCAGTGATGATCATTGATAAGATGGTCAGGGCATTCTCTCTCCTTGACACTAATTTCTGTTTAATAGGCTTTTAATCTCTTGTTTTATGAAGCGTGGAACCTGTGACACATATTTTTATGCTCTGTCTTCACAGATCTTTTTTCTGTCTAAGTCTAATTTAATTCTCCTGCCGTACAGAGATAGTACTTACTGAGTGTAATATCAATTTAAGTCTTAGAGCTGAAGGGCAATTCTGAAGTGTATATTGTTACCATAAATACGTAAGTGTGAAAATTGTGATTGTTTTCCTCTTTCCTGAGTGTGGCTCATGGACCACTGGTTTCATTTTAGATGTGTGGCAACAGCACGCGTACAGTTTTTTATGTGACGGCTTGCAAGGATGCTATAAACCTTAGAAAAGAAAGGCATTGAGTACTGAGTAGTAACTTGTATATAGCCTTAGAAAGAGCTTAGCCCTAATTTATGGGCTTGTTTTTTCTTGCAACTCCATAGGCATGCACATCCAGAATTACTACACTGGAAGTGCTGCAGAAGCATCAGCATTTCAGGCAGGTTATATGGGCATTGCCAACCTTGTCATAATTTTGTGAGGGCTCTTAATTTTCATGTTTGAGAGAGGATTTTCCCCATGGCACTCCTCATCTGACCATCCTGATCAAAAGTGTAGACAATAGTGGGAGAAGACATTTGAACCAGCAGTTTACAAGAGCTCAGTACAATACTATCTTCTTTTAAGTGCACAAATTGATTTTGAGATCTGACAGTATTGCAGTCATATCAAAGCCAAAAAAGCAGTTGCTATAAAAATTTCTTTAGAATTCTCACTACTGTCCCAAACTGCTTGTGTGCTAGGACATGCTGTGACTAATACAACAGATCTTTCTGCTGATCTTCCACTTCTGTCTAGTTTGGAGGTCTGATAGTAAACAAATTTTCAGACAGTCAGAACCCTAGCCAGGCTGAAGCATTCGTTACTAAGAGAGAAGGTACGAATGCAGTTCTTTCAATTCAAATTTCTTAGTTCATTTATCACAGAGAAGGAGTAGTCTTAACTATGATACCTCTCATTCTGGTGTCTGAAGCATACCAACCTTGTATGTTTTCAGTGACTTAGAAAAAGATGCAGTGTAGTCATTGTTGTTATGATTTCTACTGACTGCTTATTCAGTATGTGTTGTTTTATAGGACATTTTAAGCATTGCTGGTAGGAATATGATGACAAAAGATTAGCATTTCTCTTAGGGGGGAAAAAAGTAATTTTTTTGTCGTAAATGTATAGGTCAATAAGTAAAAAGAAACACGACATACCTTTACGCTTACCTGTCTGAGACAACTGCAGCAGTATTTGACGAATCGAACAGTTCCTGGGACAGTTAATTATGGTGACCTGAGTCTAAATCTGAACAGGAATAGCAAGTCCCTTCTGTTCTGCACAGGTAGGAAGCTTGTAAAAATTTTGACCTTTCAATGGTGATGTGTGTTTTTAATCACCAGGGAGAAACACACATTGTTTAATTCAAGGTGTTTAGTGTCAGGCTCCTTGCAGTCAGTATAGGTGCTCTGTATTTCAGTGCCTGGAGGTCTGCTCAGTGTATTTCATTGCTCAGACTGGGGACGGGCATTACTCTTCCCTTAGCTATCAAGCCTCTCTCTGAACTCAGACATGTGCAAAGTGTAAAGTTGGGTGGATTACTCCCAGCAATCCTGGGTTGCATTTCTGGCCTAGAAACACCATTCTGCAGTGAGCATCTGACATTAAAAAGAACTCAACATCCATGTCTTCCTTACTGCATTGGGTTGCTGTTGTCATGCTGCTGTTGCTATCTATGCTGTCTTCAAAGCAGCTTCTGAAACTTTTGCCAAGTTATGGCAAAATATATGCTACCTAATGGAAATATATAATGCAAACATATGATGCTTAAGGGCAGCACCTCACATAGAGACACAAATCTGAAATACTGTTGTCCATTAAATGCTGCAGCTCTCAGTCCTGATCAGTAGACTACCTGCCCCCAATGCTTAATAACACAAGCCGTCACTTCATATGGATCATTGGTGGGAAACTCTATATGTTTAACATTTCCTCTGCAAGCTCAGATGGAGCTTGCTCCACTGTGATGTGTGAGTGGAGAATTCATGTTGCAGGACTTTGTGATACCTGTAGCAGAGAGTCACAGAATGGTTTGTGACCTTAAAGATCCTCCAGTCCAACCTTAGAAGATTCTCTAGTCCACCGCCCTGCTATGGGCATATCTGACTTCCGCTAGACTAGGTTGCTCAAAGCCCCATCCAACCTGGCCTTGAACACTTCCAGGGATGGGACATCTATACCTTCTGAAAAACAGCTCATCTTTCACCCATGCTGCCAGTAGAGGAAAGGTGAAGGGTTGAAAAGAGAAAGGAGGCAACATGCTGACAGCAGAGTGGCTGAAGAGGTAGAAGGAACACCATACTATGTGTATGTTAGTGAGATCTTACTACAACATACAGCCAAGGCAACAGGAGGAAAGCAGGGACTGTATTTTGAAGTTTTATAGAATTTGTGAATTATAGTAAGATTACAATGCTGTGAAATACAGAGGTCCAAATGTCCTTAGTGATATACCAAATCTAACAAGAATTGTCTGAAACTAGATATTGTGTATAGGTGGAGGAAACCAAACAGAAAACTGCGGAAGGAACAAAGATGAACACAAAATTTGCTTGTGTTATTGGGTGGTAGTCAGTACAATCTGTGTTCTCTTTGCTGCAGACAGTTTTCCAAGTCTCAGTGTGCTTATTACGCCAACCAAGGCTCTCAGGCATTGTTTCATGCATATTTTCTGCACTTGCTATGTATTTGTAGTGGTCGTTATTTTCTGTGAGCTCATTTGATGATGGATCTGAGGCGTTTATGTTTGTTTTTCTCCTGTATATCCAGAACTGTGAAAATTTAGTTATTAATTAAATTCTTAATAAAAAAAGGCAACAGTCAGGCTATTCAAAATACTGACATGAGGTTGCTGATAAGCTGCAGTTTTTTATTCTCTTGACTTCAGTAAGTATTTGTAAATGGCTTGAATAGTTCTCTCTGGGATAGGTCTATGGCTGAATAAAACTGCTCTAACATCTTGGGCAGTCATCTTGAACAAAATGTCCTGGGATTTGGGCATGGAGAAGCGAAGTGCTTCAGCACTGGTCACAGTATTAATTGCTGATGTGGCTGGGTTTTTTTAATAAATAGCAAATAAATAAATTTTGAATAATATAGTTGAAATTATAATTTGTTAAGTCAAATAATTTGTGATGTATTTGTAGACTGAGGTAGCCTGATACCTCAGATGCTAAGGCAAATCTGTGAGGCTCAGCTTATCAAGTGTTGCATTCTAATGTAAAAGTTTAGTAAAAATCTGTTTGCTTGAGTGACGTATGATGCTTTTTTACTTGTGAGGCTTACATATGGGTTAAAATATGGAGGTTTTTTCTACTGAACATTTTTGCACATGAAATGAAAAATAACTGTGGTAAATACACAGTAATATGATTTGTGTCTCCACATATCTGGACTTAGGCTGCTGTTTGGTAATTTTTCACAATGGCACTTCAGTCATACCTGGCAAACTACATTAATCAGGATATAAAACTGTAACAGAAACAAGGAGATGCTGACAGTGGTAGGAAGCATTATATCCCATGAGGTGAAGTTTTTGTTAGTCTCCTGAACAGGGAGAATACATTGTTGTAGCCTGTTCTTAATGGCTTGAGTGACATTGATAGGCACTAAATAATAGAGAAGAGAGAGTAGTTCTTTCATGCAGGAACTACAGGAAGATATTTCTGGCGTTAGAGTGAAAAGAAGGACAGGTGTACCTAGAAACTGTCTGAATTTTTTAGCTATTGTAACTATGGTGGAGCAGTTTTCCTGAATAAATGGGGTTTTCAGAGATTTTTGACAATTCTTCTGGATGCTTTCTTATCACAGTGTGACTCAACATCTTCTGGTCTGAGCTGAAATGAAGCCAAATTGTTGACATTCTGCATGCTAGGTTTGACAAGTAGTAGTATCTTCCAGATCTGAAAGGCAGTTAACTACCAGCTTAATGACAGGACTGTAGTTCAGATACTATCTCAGAAGTTTCTATTGTGCTTACAAATGGGGCTTACAAATGGGACTTACAAATGGGGCTTACAAATGGGACTTACAAATGGGGCTTACAAATGGGGCTTACAAATGGGACTTACAAATGGGGCTTACAAATGGCAGAGCAGGGGAACGAATCTGAGCATTGACTAATTTCATCTCTGCTGCTGGAAGAATGGCTTGCTCTTTCTGTCAATCACTTCAGAAAATAATGAGAAAAAAGAACAAAATGAAATTGGTCTTTCCCTCTGACAGAGGAATCAGCAGCCCCCTGTGATTGTTAGAATGGAGGGTCTTGAATAAATACTCCTAGCTGGAGGGTCTAAGGAAGTGAGAATCTGCAATGAGAAATTCTTTGTATATGAGGTAAGTGTTCCAGTCTGTACTACAGTGGGCAGTGAGCAGGGAGTGACATCATGATCTCACAAGACTAACAGCTGGTTGTGAATTCTTTTTATATAAGCTTAACTGTTCACTGAACACTTCCAGAATGTTAGGTGTTGACAGCTTCTTGGACATTATAGTCCAAAACAAATGCAGGTTTTTTGCAAGGCTGTGACATAATACATCAGATAACACACTAATGGGTATTTGGAATGCACTGATATCTGGTGTAGAGAAGGGCCTCTAAGAAAATAAGCTCTGAAACATACGTTTTTTAAGAGCTAGAATGAGTACAGCTCTGCAATTAAATATTTCAAGGCTTTGCAACAGCAGTGGTAGCTCCAAGGAGAGCTCAGTTTTTCTAACTAGACAGAATCTTTGACATAATGATCAATCTCAGAACTTATCTGAGTTCAGGAGATTTCAAGATGTCTGCCTTAGGACTGTGCTGATACTATTCCTGCTGCAATTTTTTAACTATCTCTCAAACAGCTCGTGGTGTTGAAAGGCAGCATGATGGTCAGAAAGCCTCACATGGACCAATAATGACTATTTTTTTCCCCTTCACTTTTCGCCGTTCATTAGGTTTTGCCACACCAACAGGTATTATCTATTTACTCCCTCAGCAGAAGCAATGAATATTGGTAGCTGTTGGAAGAGGCATGAGACCGGGCTGGATTTTGGAAGCTACATCTCATGTTTCAAAACATATGTGAGTCTCTGGGCATTTTTACTTGGTATCCAGACTTTAGTCTTCTGTTTGGTTTCATCTTCCACACCTGATGGACCACAGAGGGAAGCTTTGTTTTGAACTGGCATTAAAATGCCATAAAAGATTAACTACTGAAAAACCATTGTCCATTGTTTACCAAAGTGTTATATTGCTGACATTATAAGCATTGTTGAATAAAATATTTTCCAAAATATGGTCTTTAGTAAATGTTTGTAAGCATCAGTGCATTCTCTTTATGATGATCTGTAAAACCTAATGACAAGGGGGTTTTTTTTGAGGGGAAAAAAAAGATTATCACACAGAAAATCGAATCTATGGGTACTTCATAGCAGGGATAGATTGATTTAAGGAAAAGATCCAGTTCTTCTAAAATGTATGTTACTGATGGTAGCCACAAGCTTTTATTAACACAAACTGTCTAATACACTCCGGGGACTGGCAATTTTGAAGATGTTAGTTACCTAAGAAACAGAGACAAAACTAAAAACATTCAGTGTGCTTTGCTTACCTGTTGTGTGCCGTCTTCTCACTTCTGATGCCAGTTCTCATTCTTATCCGACCCTGACTTTGAGTAATGTATTACAACATTAAATACTTTCAGGATCATGGATCAAAAGTGTCATAATTACTGCAAAATGTTTTTAAGTCAAGTTTCAGTTTATGAATGTATTTGAGCAAATTATTTGGTGTAGTGAGACCTTCCAAGGGTAATTAATGCTCCATGCTGGAGTTCTTTCTTATCTTGGCTGTAGTACGTAAGGTCGGATTTTTTATACCACAGAAATTAATTAAAGTGATCTTGCCTGGTTTCCTGATGAAACATTACATTTAATGTTAACAGCTAGAGTCATGGAAAAGAGGAAAAGGTAGCTGATGCAAATTCTTAGGGTCATCAATGTAGTTGGAACAGCTTATATGCAGAAACTGTCCCAATAGGTAGTAATTACTCTGTACTTAGGGAAAAAGGTGGAAGAAACACCTGGAAGCTGTAGCAGTTGCAAAAAGTTCACATGTGGCAATATCTGTGTGAAAGAGAGTTTGTCATGTGTCCCTAATACCACTGGACTGTGCTTGCAGTGACAAGCAGCAGTGACAAGCAGCATTTGCTTCTGTTTCACTCGAATATTCAATCCCTGCTATATATGTCGTCTGAACTTTTGTGCTGGGAGTGCCCTCAATCTGAGATGAATTTCTACACAGATATGTTTTAAGTGCCTTCATGTGTCCTCTTATTTACCTCCTTCAGTTCTGTGTCAGTAGCACTGTCTAAGCCCATTTCTTTTTCTCACCTGGAGACACCTGTACTGTTGAGTAGTGGAGTCATTTTTGTTTTGACAGAAAGTCAGCAGGAGAGAGCAACTTTAGTTAGTATGCTCCATCTGTAATTCCTGCTAGTACTCCTAACTCCTGTCCTGGGCCTACTTGGTCCACAATAGCTCACACTGCCGCACATTTTTTGCTCAGGAAGGTCTAAACAGCCAAGTTCATAAAGGAAGAAGCTTAAAAATCAAACACCCTTTCCTTAAACTCAGTATCAGAAAACTACCAAGGCTTGGATCCTCACAGCATGCCACACATAATCCCATTCTGACATCACTTCCTGATGTCCATCCATTTCATTCGTCATGTGTAGTTTCACTGCAATGCCACACAGCAATGTTAAATTATAAAATTAGTAAGTTATTTGAATGAGGCTTCTTGCATAATGTACAGGTGTAAGAATGATACAGTCATGTAAGAAGTGTTTTGCGTAACACAGGTGATGTTACATTTCCAGAGCCTAATTGCATGTTCCATCAGTACTGCAGGGAGAACAGGGGCATAGTTACAAGACTCTTTGACATGTTGTTTTCTGCAATGTTGATGTGTCATGTCATGCTCTTGGTGTCTCACTCACTGTCAGATATTTTGAGACTGTCAGAATTCCTATGTAATTAATATGACATTGCTTATAGCTTTTGCGTGACAGTGGAAAAGTAGGGAATGTTTTCATAATGTGTGTTGTGTGGCCTAAGAGGAAGTCCAGCTAAAATTTCCGTCCAGCCACATCTCCCTACCATCTGCTGAGCAGGGTGACAAGAGCAGAGAATTACTATTTGAGAGAATATTTTTGCTTGAATAGCAAAAGTATAAAATAGAATTTCTGTACAGTGATGCAAACTTAACAATGCTTAATTTGTATTTTCATAAATTAAACAGAGAGAAGCAAGGTAAAACACCAGAGATTTCTGATGTGTTTACAGCCCTTATGAGTTTCTCTAACATGAAGTAAACAGGAAAGGATAGGTCTTTGGTACTTCAGTTGAAAGAAAAATGTAAAAACTTCAGGCTGTTCAATAAGCTGTATCCCATGCCTGTGTCCTGTTTTTTTATTGAACTATTTCAAAACTATGGTGTCCTTTTCAGGAATGAGACTCTCAGCTGTAAAAGTTAAGAGGCATGCATTGGTTATTCATTAACACCAAGACTCAGCCAAGGAAATTTCCTTGTTAGTATGTGCCATGAAGTGAAATTAATGGGCAACACCACAGTTTCAAATAAAGTTCAAAGAAGTATTTTGTTGGGGTTTTTTGTTTGTTTGTTTTTCTAATTTGAACTTCATTTGCACTATAATAATCAATTATCTAACTTTTACTTAATGGAAAAATTCTTCATCTTTTTTATTCTTGAAGCTGTCCTGTAAGACAGCAGGTACTGAAGTGAGTCAAAAGGTTCCTTCTGTTCTTTTGGGATGGATTGATACACCCTTGAAATATGTGCAATGTCACATGTCTTTTGGGACCTTCAACACTTTACTAAGAGCTACAAGAGCAAGACTGAGCAACAAAGTAATCCCATTTATAATTTCTTTTGGCAAGTGTCCAGAAGCAAAGAGGCAACTCATAGCTCAAAGCTTACACAGAACACAACTCATAGCTCAAAGACTACACAGAACACGGGAATACAGGGGGAACATAGAGTCTTTGTTTCTGCTGGGAAAAAAAATCAAACCAGCAAAGACTTTCTTCAGTTTTGATGCTAATTTTCTGAGGGTAGCTATGTCCCTCCCTGCAGCTGATGTTAGAAATGCTAAAATATAAGAAAGCAAAGATAAAATTCACCCTTAAAAACAAGTCAGCTACTCCATTGTCTGACCTTCATGTCATCCATTATTGTGCTTTGTCCAGTCTTACATTGATTAAGCAATTTCCTTTTTTCTTTGTTAAGATGAACATCCTTGCTGTGACTGATACTTGTTATGGTAGTTGGAAGATATGAGTATAAACCAGGGCACCATTATGCTGTGCTAGGAATGTGCACTTCACGAGTGAATGAGCTTCAGCTTCAAATATGCTTATAAGCAAATCTGGTTTTTCTTAGTAAGGATCAGTATTTCATACTAAAGTATTTACTTAGTAGGACCTTTTTGGAAGAGAGAAACCTTTTTGGTGTTACAGACCTCTTTGTGTTGATGACTCAGCTCCCAATGATTCATAGTCTACACTCACATTTCACTTAGTTTTCACATCCTGAGGTTCTCGGTCTTGAGATGACACTTACATGGCTGGAAGATTTATCACAATGCAGGACAAAGACAAGCCCATTTGTTTTTCCCTTCGGCCTGCCAAAATCCACTCCCTCCTGCTCAGTACTTAGCTATGTGAAACTTGGTGATAAGAAGCTCCGCCTCTGATTTTGTGACCCGTTCTGCATAATTCTATTATTGTCACTTAAGTGAACAGATAGAGGAAAGAACCCACACAGAAGAGCCTGCAGTTTAGGTCGAATATGATCAAAAAAGGTAGCAAGAAATGGAAATTGGAGGAATGATTACTAGTGAAAGGTAATAGGCACCTTGCTTACTAGTATGCATATATTAAGCCCACTGGTATCATTAACAGAACACTTTTTGCAGATGCACATTATGTCTCACAAATTCATGCTGAATGCTGTTGCAATCCATGGGCAATCTGACAGGAAACTGGGAGGGAGTTAGCAGGACTGGCTAATCTTGGAAATGTACCCAGCAAGGAGATGTTTTGATTTTGAGGAGGCATTGTCTAAATCAGGAAAAGAAGGGAGTTTTAGAAAATGTGGCAGACAAAACAGAGAAACAAAAGTAATCAGTAAATCTGAAATCCCCATCTATGAAACCCCCATCTATGATATTAAAACTTGCATGATACGTTTGAAACACCTGTTAACAAAAAGAAATGTCCAGAAAGTCAGAATGCTACAGAGTGTGTCACAGGAATCAGTATAAGGGACTCTAAGTCTGATAGGGCTTTTTCTGACACTGTAGCAGAGTTAAATCTCTAGCAGTCAATAATCTTCAGTTGAACAGCTCTTGAATGTAGCAGTATGATAAAGCTTACTTTGTGGCAGGTCTCTTTCATGCAGAAATGTCGTTATTTGACCTCCACTCACAAAGGGTCCACTGCTTGTTGACAGCATGACTTTCCAGTACAATGTGTAAAAGCAGACCAAAGAGCAGTTTGCACAGAGTGTTGGCACACTGTGTTTCACAGCTGTGCAGTCTGTGTGTCATCAGCATGCCTGGAGTAGTCAGTTAAGTTCTGTCATGGATTGTACATATATACCATGACTTTGGCTTGCAGAGTGCTCGCGCAGTCCCTGTTCTCTAAAAGACTATAAAGAGTACCTATAAGGATGAAGGATTATGCAAGTCACCATGGAAAACAGATAACTGGATTTGGTCTTAGCCCCTTCTTCATGGAATCATTTCCTTCACTGCTGTAAAAGGACAAAGTTGGAAGGGAAGAGGGCAGTACTCAGCTTCCCTGCTAAGACTGGGCTGTGAGGGACATTTTTCTTGTGGCAGCACATGCACTGTACAGCCTCAGACCTCTTTAGGGACAGTGCTGCTGGTCAGCCATCAGTAGGCCTTCTCCTGTTGGTGAGTGTGATGAGGTTTTCATGTAGTAGAATGTCCCACTGAGCCAAGACAGCTGGAGGTTAATGGCCTGAAAAATTCAGAACATGAAATTTGCTCAGTGTCTTAACACCTGCAAGGATTGTCATCCCAGCTGCTGCTGCTAGTGAGCAATACACAAAAGGAGGCTCAGCATGGCTGGTTGTGAGGACACACATGCATGCAGCTGTATGGGGCAGCTGGTTTTTTTCATGTGACTAAATTCTGGGAATATCTTAGAAACTTACTAAGCCTTACTATTACTAACTTTAAATCATGCTGTGTGCTATTAATGTTGTGTAGCACACAATATTATTTAAAGATGGTGAAGATTATTTCATAACTAATTCATACCTAATATGAAAGCCAGGAAAGGTATTATTCCAGGATTTTCCTTTCTAGGAAACTTTGGGGACATTGATTATTCCTTTATGATTATATTTAATAAAATGTTATTAGATATTATATTAGTTATCATACCTCCTCATAGAGTTGCAGTACATGCACTATGCAGCCTCAGATCTGGTTAGGGGTAATGTTGCTGTCCTGTAGGGGCTTGTCCTGTGTGTGAGGGTGCTGAGGTTTTGGGATAGTATGGTCCCACTGAGCCAGGTCAGTGTCTGTTTGATATACATTGCATTAAGGGCAAAATAATTTGTGAAGTCTCATTGATACCTAAACCTATAAAAAATGCACTTGACAGCATTTCTTTCTGGTTTTCCTATGGGGTTTTCTCACTGAATGTCACAAATATCTTTTGCAGTTCTAAGTCTGAGAAGGTAGCTTTTGTGCATGCAAGTTTAATGCCATGAGAAAAAAACTTCTGTCTTAGGCTTGCAGGCAACCAGAAGTATGCCCTTTTGCCCTCACAATACATGAGGTTGTAATGGAGTAGCATTTACCACCAACCAGGGTGGCCTATATGTGTGCCAATGCAAACCTAGACTTCATTATTCCTGTGTTCTCAACATGCAGTGAAGCCACCCTGACCTTGTAGGGGAGTTGCTTTGATGACATATGCCCAGATGATCCAACAGAATATTACCTTCCACCTGCAAGAAAGGTATAAAACCAGATGCTCCTTCCAGTCAAACCTTAGAAAAATCATCCCAGATTGTAAGTATGCTTGATGAGGTTGACGGATCATTTGAGCATCCAAGAACAGACATCTTGGTATCACTCCTACCCTGTGGTCACAATCACCTGATGTTTCTTGTCTAGCTGTGGCCACTGTCTAGCACTTCAGATAATGGCTAAACCCCACCCCACAGCCTCCCTCCCACCCCCACATAACACATATGCAGCTGAGTGTGTTGTTCTCAGAAAAACAAAATCATTCTAGGTTTTGGTGGGTATGACTGCATGAACTTTGCAGAGCAACAAATTCTATGGGTATGCTTAAAGTGTCTTCCCTGACAGCTCTCTCTAGAGACCTTAGGAAGAGGTGATGGAGACAGTATGAAGATATTTGGGAATGTACATTTTCTCAGCAATATTTAAGACTGATAACAGTGCTTATAAAAATGCTTTTTCTTGTGTGGTTTCCACAGTTGTACAGAATAGACACCTGTGTCAAGGGACCAACAGTACAAGAAGATCCACTGGCTGGAAGTCAAAACTAGTTTAATTCAAGCTTGAAGTAAGGCATGAATTTTTAACAATAAAGCCAATTAATAACTGGAAATCACACTTTCTCAGAGATTCTTCATCTCCAGAATTGGAGGTTTGTTGAAAAGCAGTGCAGAAATGCTCAAGCAGGAGGTACAGGCTTGATGCAGAAATTGCTGAGTATGCTTCTCTGACCTTACAGGAATTCAGTTTCTGTCCTGTCTGTCATCTGAAGCTCTGTGCCAAGTAATTAAAACACTTCATCAGTATCACATAGCTGCCCTTGAAGTTATTACCCTCAGATCAAATACTAGCAAACCCAAACAAGTTAAACCAATACTTGCAGGTTCACACACATTCTGGCTAATGCTGATGCTTTCTGACATCTGAGACAGGGAACTACTGTCATGTTTGGAGGGGTAAACAGCGCACAAAAACTGGGACACACTGCAGGAGTCAAGTGGTGAGATGAGTCAGTCTAGGAAGCCAAACAAGAATAAAACCATTCACTTACTTATTTGATAGGGCTGGTTTTATGTCAGCTTAACTCTGTGGTCAAGCTGGTCAAACAAGCACCAATAGTGTTGGAAGAGGAGCAGCAAGCACAGAAGAATGGAGAGAGAAGTAGGGCAGCTGGATAATCTAACCACTGTCTTCAGCAGTAGCTACAATTATAGTTAATGTGTACCGTACCCTAACCCTGAGAGCTGTTTTTTTAAGCAGACAGGGTAGCCACTTGAATCCACTTCCTATTTTCTTGTGGCAAAGATGAGTAAGAACTGATGTTATTTTTATTAGTATTTATTTTTTGTATTGTGTTGGTGCCCATGGGCCATCCTGTGCGACTATCCATTAACTGGGAATTATTCCCCCCGCCCCACATATTTGATTTCCTTATAATAGATGTAATGGCTAGTGAATTCCATCCCCTAATTCTGTCAAGATGGAACATCTGTAAGGCTTGTCAAATGACATGGCATTCAGACACTAAAATGATGGGGCAAAGTGTAAACACATAAACAGTTAGGGAGAACAGATTTGTTTCTGGAATTATCTGTGTCTCAGATTGGAAAAAATGGTTGGTCCTTAACCAGGATAATTTCTTAAGCCCCCAGACAGCTGCATGGCAGTGAGTAAGAATGTGGGAAGGCCAGAGTGACAAGCAGCAGGCCAGGAAAAGCAGGGAGGGAGGAGCTTCTCAGGCAAACTTCATCATTGAAGTAAAGGCATCACTGAGTCATTCCCCCCTTTTTTTGTGATGAAAAAATGCCAGAAGATACTTAATTTTAGGACACAGTATCCAAGTACTACCAGAATTTAAGTGACTATAATGATAATAATGCATCAAAACTAAATACAATGCCTTAAACACTGCAGCTATACAAAGATGGGCTTGATGCCTGTGTGCTTTCCGAGTGTGCAGTACTGTCAGTTGTCATCTTGTTTTCCTAACTTTCCACTATTCTACCAGTTTTACTATCTTGTTTTCTTACAGAAAAAAATGTCATCATTTTAGTAGTTAGGAAGGAGCACATCTCAGCTGTTTTACTTCTTGGTTCACAGACTGCCTCTTTCCTTTCGGTATCTCTGTTATATGTATTTCCCATAGCAGTCTTTCTGTTTTCAGTATGTATCAGCTCTGATCATTCAGTTTTGGACCCATTCCTCTATCTGAATAAAATATCTGTTCTTAGACATGTCTGAAAATGTGGTGTAAACTGCTAAACAGACTACATAAGTTTTCCTCACACCTTTTAAAGAATTGAATCTTTGAGTCAGGACACTTTTTGTCACCATATAGGGTTATGCAATAGTGTTGCAAGATCTGTAGGGTTATTTCACACACAAGGGCTGGTTTTTTTTCTGGTTGTGAAGGGAATTGAGAGGTGGCTTTAAAAGACACTGACATTGGTAACAATATCAGCTAATGCAGACTTCAGTTCCAGGACTTAATGCACAGTTTGCTTCAACCCTGTGAAGCTATGGAATTCATCAGTTTGATTTGTATAATCCTATTGAGCACTGTTGTACAGCACCCTTTGAAGAGAATACTTCTGATTTGTTCCTTTTTTTTTAAGGGATATGAAGTTAACTTCTTCAGTGGGTATATATCAAAGCTCCCAGACCGGTACATGGCGTGATTGTCACAGTCCTAGCTGGACACCCACCCTAAGAGTACATCCCAACTTTTCCCTTGTGCCAGCTATGATATCTCTTCAACCCTGTTCTGAGGTAGGAGATTTGCAGCCCTAGCAGTGGGGACACAAGTGGCTTGAGACACCTCCCTGGCAGGGGCAAAAAGCCACCGTCACCCTGAGCTGGGGGGGCAAACCTCTGCCAGGACTGACTCACAGAGGCCTGGTCTTTCCACACTGTCACAAGAGGAGATGCAGGTGCTTTGTGAGGTATCTGGTCCTGTGCATCCCCCTCTCCCAGACTTTTCCGTTCTAAGACCATTCCTTGGTGACAAGTTGTGTCAGGGACTGAAATCATGTCTAAGGCCCTGCCATGTTTGGGCCACTGCTGTGCACGTTGACCAGATAATGAAGAACATACAATGCAGAAAGCCTTATTGTTTAACTGGTGGGAACTTGACCCTTAAGAGAAACAACGTATTGGTCAATCAATGGGACATTAACCTGGGAAAGAGGAACAATACACAATGGAGCTGGTGTTAGCATGGAGGTGGTATCGTGAGCCATTGTGGCCTCATCTTACATGCTGGCCACGTGTGCGATGACATCGTAACTGGAAAAATTCCACTCTGGAGGAGGAGATATAAGGCCTGGTTCTGGGGTGAAGGGATGAGAAGGATAAAATGAGTGCCATTTCAGTCCAAGGGATGCCCTCATTGTGCCCTGCCTACCTGCCCCTCCCACCTGAGCACCATGCTCCATTTGCTTCCCCTGCTCAGCAGCTTTTCAAGAATCATGGGGTCAGTATGATTCGCTACAGCAACTAATACAATAAATTTGCTTTTCAATCACAATTGCGTTTCAGATTTTTTGCACATGGGCATCCTGTAGAACCCATAACATTATTGGCAATGAGGATGGGATGCCCAGAGTGCAAAAACTGACACTGTTTTGAGTGTGTGTGAGTGAAAAACTAAGTCAGGTTTGAATGTGAGTAAGGGAGAAACTGATGTAAACACGGACAGGGCTTCAGTAGTGGGGTGTGTGGTTGCACCAGAGCATGGGCACATAAGTGCACCAAGAGATGCTGTTCCTTGTGTGTGAGATAAGAGCAGAGCCTGATCAGTGGGGTGTAGCTGCCTCAGGAGAGGCTGTTCTGTGATCAGCTGGTTGCGTGGTTGCACCAAGAGAGCGAAATGCGTAGTTTCACTGCTGTTCTCTGTGTATGTGTGGGAGAAAGGAACAAGGCTTAGTCAGCGAAGCATGGAGCTGCACCAAGAGCGTGAAGCACGTAGCTGCCCTGAGAGATGCTGTTCCATGTGTGTGTGTTGCATATGGGAGGTCAAGATTTAGTCCAGGTACCCAGTAATGTTTGGGAGCTTAGTAGTGTTTCTCTGTGTCTGAAGTGTGATTGCTGTCATACACTTAATGTGGCATGGTGTGGATATTGTAAACACAGCTCAAATGCTGTGAAGATTTAGTTAGAAAAAACTCTTTAGTCCTTTGTGTTTGTGATGTTGCTGGATGATACCCGTACAACAGAGTGTTCATCCTTGCTATTTCTGCTGCTGTGAGCACGTCTCAGTGCATTGGTAGAGATATTCCATAAGAAGGAACCTCGGGCTGTGGTCCACCAGCAGAGTGACCAGAGTGGATGCAGGAACCATGGAGCACATTGTGGGACAAGCTAGAAACTTGTGAAGGTATTGGGCCCAAACCGTGGGAGGCTAAAGACCCCATGGAGGTGTTGAAATATTGGGGAGAGTTTGTGCAAACTCCTCAGACATACTCTAAAGAGCAGCTTATTCATACTGAACACATGGTAGGATATCTATTAGTTGCATACAAACTTGCAGTTGAAAGAATACAGATTTTGAAAAACAGTTAGTCAAACAAGACAAGGACATGTTGCAGAAGCAGGCATTTGTGGTTGCTGCTGCTGCACTGCAATCTGAAATCTCAGTAAGTTAGGCCTGTAAGTAAGGTTAAGTTGTAAACTATAAGTTAAGTTAGGTATAAGTTAAATGTTGTTCCTTTGTTAAATTTTTAGGTTTAAGGTAGAAGTTAAGTTAGAGTACTCTTGAGTGCTGCTAAACTTTTAGGCCATATTCCTCTTATTCCTTGCCTCACTGTCCTTTTGTCACACATACACAGAGGTAGTTCCTGGCTTGTTTCTGTTTTGTTTGCCTGGATTTTATTTGGCTTTGTTGTTGCTTGTTTTTTCCTTGGTGTGCTTTAACTGTAGTAGAGTGAATCTTGCCAATGAACTTTGTTGTGCTGTCACTTAATATTAGATCTGATTTTGCTGATACCCTTGCTGATGATTTTTTTAGGTGATCTCAAACTCTTGGTCGTAACTTTGGATGCAGGAGATTTGGAGAAACTTTTGGTGCTAAGCCCTTTTCTTTTTTTAAATAGAATGCATTTAGAACTAATGCATAGGATACTAATTTGCTAGCCTTAGCTAGTCAAGGATGTGGTATTAAATACCCCACAGAAAATAATTAACCAGGGTCTGAGCGTCCATGGTACACCTTGTAAGACTGTATACAGCAAATGAAGAAGGAAGGGATGAAAGGAGCAATTTTTACTGGGGATGCTGATCCTCTGATGTGAAATCCGCGTCTGTTACTGTGAGAAATAGACTGATTAAGACTACTCCCCCAGCATATGAAAATGTAATAATGACCCTTTTGATTAATGAAACAGGAAATCCTCTGGATGAGATAATTGAAAAAATACAGCAGCTAAGTAAGCTTGGGGAGTGGAACCCCCAGAGAAGTGCTGGGAATCAAGAAAACCTACCTGTTAGGCTTTTCGCACAAGGAAGTAGCTACATGCCAGGGTTAAAATTCCAAGAGGAGATGCAGAAATCCAAGCAACTGTTAATGATTTATTACAAGCAGGTATTTTATATTTTCACCCCTGCTTTAGTAGCAAGTGACTTTGTAGTGTTAAATTCTGTACACCCACAGCACAGAGTGGCCTTACAAGTTGCTATTTTTATGTGTTTTTCCAATTAAAGTGTAACATGTAACTTGTGTTTCATTCTTCTAGAGTGGAGAGTTCATTCCATGAATCTTAAGGTATGTGCTGCAAGTTCTGGGGTATTACAAAAAAGAAAGTCAGTTTATTTGCAATAATGTTGGAGAACTACACTAAGCAGAACCTACAGAGTACAGGCTGGTCCGTGCTATCTTCTGGGAAGAGCTGCTAGTGAGATATCCACAGAGCTGCCCTCATGCTTTGATGTGAACAGAGCTAGCTAATTTGCTTCAGAGGAAAACTGGAGGGCAAGGTAGCCAGGTAACCTGTACCTGGGAGATTGTCAGGGAGCTAAGCACAATGTGAGCTTGTCCACTGAGGTCCTGGTGGGACCTCAGTTCATCGGCTGAAAGATATGTCATGCTGTGCTATTGCAGAATACAAAGCAGAATACCCAGCTCCTACAGCAGTTTTCTAGAGTTGTTAGTGCTTCCAATGTAAATCACCAGGTTTCACCACGTCTGAAAATGATGAGCTTTACTGTTTTCCTAGCCTTGATCATAAGCCTATCTGCAAAGAAAATAAGGCATAGAGCAGCACAAGAAACTTAAGAAACATTTTTCATAGTTTGATGTAACATTTTAATAATACTACTTTATTTATAATCACCACTTGAAGTAATTTTCATACTTTTTCTGGTTTTGTGATTTGTAACATTATCCTGAGCTACCTTCACAATTAATTTAAAACAAAACTCAGTTTATATTTTCCACCATTGTTGAATAAAACTGTTGTTTTAGAAGTTATCTTTCCTCTCCTTCTCAGTGTATGCCAATGTTGAAACCACACTCCCTTATTGTCCCTACTGACTGTATTTTGCTTATCATTGTATTTGGCGTATATGGGCTGGATGCCTTCGGATAAAACTAAAATCTTCCTAATCAAAAGCCTCTTTGTATAGGGGGAGGATGAAAAAACCCGAACAGTTTTCAAATGCGTATTAGTTTGTTTTTACATTAATTTTACCTTTGTTTCAGAGGAGTTATTCTATAGTTGCACTGTTTTAAACAGTGGGAAAATTAAGAGCCATTCACTTTAGGCATTTGGAACACCAGTCCTTCTATTAGTATATTCCCTAGTAAAACTATTGAATCAATTTTCTTCTGAATTATGCCCTCCCTATCAATTCAAAGTCCTGCATAGTTCTACTTTTCAAGTGCCAAGGTATGGCATCAATCCTCTATGGAACCTGGTCCTATGGTTACTGAGGTGATAGCAGCAGAAACAAATCAGACAGTTACAATCACTATTCCAGGGGAATGACACTGGCACCAAATACCTGCTGAACACATAGGTCAGTGGGAGTAACAGGTGGGAGTGGGAGGAGGCGGGAAGGTAACTGTTCCTCTGTTTAACAGGGTACCTCAGACTCATACTCACCTGGAACAGAACGTCTGGGTGACCCTGGCTAAGGCAACCAGAGAAGAAACCTTATGCCTTAGCCCTGCTCTGCCCCAGAACCCATTCACAACATGTTTGGTCAGCGTCCCTCTCACTGCCTGTGAGCTGCAACAGCTGTGTAACAGTACCCCTGCATCTGCGGCCTGTCCGGCTACTGGAGTGTGGCAACAACTGTCTCACCCCAGGACGTTTTCTCACCCTGCTTTATCCCCACAGGAGTTGCGGATTTTAGGCACCTTGAATGCAGATAGTTGTACTAACTTTAAATTTATTAGCACGAGGAATAGTCCTATAGCTTGGTGGGTTAATGCCACGATACCATGTGTCACGGGTTCGGTTTGTAACCGGGCGGAAACACCAATTTAGTGTAGTGGTTTGGTCCAAAATACTCATTACTGTTTATCTGCTGTGAGATAAGAATTAGGAGAAATGCAAAGCAGGCACCAAACTTGAAAGAATATAAAGAAGTTTATTAACAGACCTAAAAGAAGAAAAAAAAATTATACCACCTTCAGAACTCTCCTCCTCCCCCCACCTTCCTCCCTTCTCCCACTGACAGTGTTCAAAGACAACCCTTAAGATGTTCAGTCTGTTTACCACTTCCATAATAACCTTGTTCAGTCCATTTAGAAAGAGAAGTCTCTTCTTGCTCATGCTATGAAAACATTATCACAACGAGACAGCCGCCCACTTCCAAATATCGTTCAGTCCATTCAGGAAGAGGAGTCTCTCTGCCTGCGTGTGAGTCCTTTCCCCCGACTTGCAGCTTTTCCCGCAACTGCTTTCGAGGGTCCACTCTTGAAGTTTTTTGGGGTACAATTTTAAGGTTGAGCCGTTCAGAAACAAAAACAGAGGCCCTTCTCCTTCCCTGGGAGCAAAGGGTCTTCATCATCTTCATCTTTAGGACTATCTCTGGGAGCATCTCTAGGGACTGAGGTTTTCTCCTTTCCCGTTTGGAGCAAAAGTCCTCATCTGGTTCATCTCTCCCTGTCCAAACTTCTCATGAAATTACAGCCGCGTCAGCATCTGCCTATCTCAGCGCAGGTGCTTTTGCTTACGAGTTGAACACTCCACCCCCCATATCTTCATGAAATTGCAACAGGATACTCTGATATATCATAGCTTCACAACAGAATTTCAGCTTTAAGCATCTCCTCTCTCTCTTCCCTCAGGTTTTCAGCTCTTCACAGCAGTAAAAAGGGTTAATCTCACCTCGGCCTTGCAGCTTTGCAGCTGGAATGTTGAATGTTTCTTATCGAAGTGGAGAGGGGGGAGAGCCGAGCCGCTCCGGCTGCCCACGGCAAGGCAGTGGGGGGGGTTCCACGGCTGGAACAGGTCCATCGGCTCCAGGATGGCCGTGGCCCGGCCTGGCCCAAGCAGAGCCTGGCCGGGCCCGCTGGCCCCCACTCGGGCCCCGCAGCCACCTGTCCCAGCACCGGAAACGAGAGAGAGCTTGGAGGGGGCGTTTGCCTATTCTTAAGTGTGGATCACAGAGGTGGTCACAACTTTAAGTGGCTTAGAGAATTGTCCATATTCAAACTGGCCAGCTGATAGGTTCTATCAGTTCCCAGAGGAAACTGTAAGCACCCCTTACCAAGGACGTCCCTTCCGGGACTGTGCTTGCTAACCTATGACACCATGGTATCAAAATGCTTCACACTGGTGTAATTCAACCACAGCCCAACTAACCCTGAGTTTTACTACACATATGCAACTCTCACAAGGTATCTTCTTAATCTGTGGGGACCAAGCATGGGCTGGAGTGCCAATGGAAATTAAAGGTGGTCCATGTACCTTGGGAAAACTAACACTCTCCAAATATAACTGTTGCAGTATGGATCCAACAAAACCGAACTCACCACCAACATACTCGGAGCCACACATGCTTCTACTCCTGACTGCAGAGATACTGTTGAGTTCTGGAACACTCAAGACAATCACTGTCTTTTTATTGGCTCCTGGGGTTGCTAGTGCTAAAGCACTCACGAGCCTGAATAAACTTGGCTGTTGGTTAGCAAAGTTTAGCAATGCTACCGACATAGCTATATATGATTTGTTAGTTGATGCAGACAGTATTAGACACACTACACTACAAAATTGAGCAGCAATTGATTTTTTGCTTTTAGCAGATGGACATGGATGCAAAAATACTGACAGATTATGTTGTATGAACTTAAGTGGTAATTCTAGCTCTGTCCATGCACAGATACAGAAATTACGGACACTTGCTCAGCACCTTGTAGAAGAAGACACCAGTTGGAATCCATTTGCTGGATGGACATGGGGTTGGAATTGGTTAAAAAAGGGATAAGTATTACTTTGTGCCTTAAGTATTGGGATTCTATGTATTCTTTGTTGTATTCTTTGTTTAGTATCATTAATGCGATCTTTAATAGATGGCATGTTGCATCGTACTGTTGTTTGTATGGTGGAATATTGACGAGTTCCAACTGCGGACCATGTGGTGACATGTGTCAGGGACTGAAATCATGTCTAAGGCCCTGCCATGTTTGGGCCACTGCTGTGCACATGGACCAGATAATGAAGAACATACAGTGCAGAAAACCTTATTGTTTAACTGGTGGGAACTTGACCCTTAAGAGAAACAACGTATTGGTCAATCAATGGGACATTAACCTGGGAAAGAGGAACAATACACAATGGAGCTGGTGTTAGCATGGAGGTGGTATCGTGAGCCATTGTGGCCTCATCTTACATGCTGGCCACGTGTGCGATGACATCGTAACTGGAAAAATTCCACTCTGGAGGAGGAGATATAAGGCCTGGTTCTGGGGTGAAGGGATGAGAAGGATAAAATGAGTGCCATTTCAGTCCAAGGGATGCCCTCATTGTGCCCTGCCTACCTGCCCCTCCCACCTGAGCACCATGCTCCATTTGCTTCCCCTGCTCAGCAGCTTTTCAAGAATCATGGGGTCAGTATGATTTGCTACAGCAACTAATACAATAAATTTGCTTTTCAATCACAATTGCGTTTCAGATTTTTTGCACGTGGGCATCCTCCAGAATCCGTAACGGAAGTTTCTCCTCACCCATGACTACAGGGACTGTGTGGGGCACCCCAGGGGAGAAATGATGGACAGCGAGGAGAAGGGGAATCTCACCTGGCCAGAAAACCCACTCTTGACCCATCTTCTCAAACAAAGCAAAGCAACGCTCTTACTTCTCTCCACCACTGAATCTCCTCCATGAGTCCTTGCTTTTCTTCAGTATCTGCTACTTCTTTCTTTGTTCCTAGAAAGTCTTAGATCTAGACTTAAGAAGCTCATTCACATGTTTTTAAAGCATTTGCAGAGAGGAAAGGGACAGCAGCTATACCCCAAGGCTCATGTCCCGTCAGTCTCCCATGATGGAGCTGGCTTGGGATGCTTGGCTGTGGAGGGTAAACCTGACCACAAGTGCTGCCATTAAAGGCAGCTGAGAGGACAGGCTGCACCTGTAGCTGCCAAGTGTTGCTGTGAGGCTGGAAAGTCAATCAGTTGAAGAGGCACCTCAGTCCCAAAAATCCACCCACCAACACACAAGCAGGAAACAGATGGCAGTTCATGGCTGGGAGAGTGTTTGGAGATGCAAGGATGAGTTTCTCAGGGATCCCCATAGCTCTGGGCTCTTCCCATCTGCTCTGCCTTCAGCAGAACCACCAAAGGGCCAAGGGGCTTGTGGCAAATTTTCCTACCACACTGCATACCTGGGCAGCTGTTCCTGAGTGCAAGGACCCTTTTTCTCCGCTTCCCCACTGCCCTGCAGATGCTAGAGACTGAAAAAAAACCTTCTGAGACTATGTGATGATAACATGGATTTTATATTTCCATACTGAGGTGGACAAAAGTACTTGCAGGGAAGAGGTGTCCTATGAGTGTGGACAGGCCTGAAACCATCCAGCCTTCCCCACAGGCTCAGGTGGCCTTAGCAGACAGAGCTGTGGGATGAGCTCTGCACAGAACTATGGCAGCACAGCCAGCCATTGCTCCACAGAGAAGGCTTTCTACCCCCTGCTCTGCTGGTCTTGTAGCAGTCAGAATAGCAAGAATAATGGAGTTATCTATGCGGCTATTAGGAAGCTCAGGGTTTGAATTGCCAGGTTTCTGATGAAAGGTCTGATGTAATTTCTCAGCTTTGAAGGGCTGGAACACAGGGGAATGGAAACAAGGTCAAAGGCCAGATCTGTGAGGAACTCAGGAGCCCCTCCTGCCAGAGCCATCCCATCCAACTCTTGCCATGGACAGGAAGAGCAGTCTCCAGTAGGATCAGCTGGAAGGTGCTGGCCACAAATACCTCACATGCCCCTGAAATCTCTCACTGCTCTCCCCATGTCATCCTTCATTTGGGCAGGGAACAGAGCCCTCCACAGCTGGGGCAGGGATTGCAGCTCCCTGCCCAGGGTCTTTCCTCCTTCCTGCCAGTTCCCACTGCCCTTATTCACCAGGGCAGGTGACCTGGAGCTTTTCTTGCAGCCCTCTCATGTGCTGCATGGTGAGCCCTAGGAATACACAGCCTTTCATGGCCCCAGAAGGACACATGGGGGAGAGTTGAAGTGCTGCCAGAAAGAGCCATGTCCCCGCTTTCCCCCAAGACGTGCTTCTCTACCTACCTCACTGTGCTGGCCTAAAAGACTGAGGAGGCCTAGCTTGAGGGAAAACATGATTCCTGAGGAGCACAGGTTCCAGCCGTTGGCTACTTACTTGTTTCAGACTGGAGACACCCTTCTTCCCTAAAAATCTAGCATGGGAACATAAGCTTCCACATTTGCCATGCTCTGAGTAAGCAGGATGTTAATGTTTGCCATACTGGACAGTCTTTTATGTTTGTTTGTCTTTTGACAGGATCTTTTATTATGACTAGTTTTACGATTAGATCTCAGCCAATGCTCTGCTCAGTACCTTGGTAGTTTGTACACAAATATTCATAGGCTGTTCTGTGTGCCAGGAAGTGAAAGATACTAATCACAGATCAGCACAACCTGCTCCTTATCATTTAGGCCTTTGTGTGCAGGAGAAGATCTCTTCTCTGTTGGTCTTTCTTTCGCTCTTGAATACTTCTCTTACATGAAGTATTTCAAGGCCTGCAGGACAGGGCAGCACATCAGAGGTAGAAGAGGACAGCTCTACTTGTTGACATTACATTGACAGTGTTAGACAGACCAAGGCCTTTCTTTCACTGGGGAAAATAGCCTTTAGGCTAATGAACTAAAAAAATAATTTACCTGAAAAAGCCTGCTTTGGGCCTTCTCATGAAGTCCCTACTTGGTCATCAGACCTACTTTCCAGGGTGGCTAGCAGAGATATTTCAGATGCAGTTCTAGTTGTCTAATAAAATTATGAAACTTCCCTTTCTTACTCTGCATTCTTGGTATTTGTTTTTTTACTAAATCCATGGATTTATCTAAAACTGATTGGGATGCACCTTGGAAAACATTAGGGTTTTCAACCAAAGAGCAAGAAAAAACCCTTTTTGTTCAGTAATAAAAGCCAAAGTCATCTGTCATATCCTGCTAAACTCTGTTCTTGCTGTGATGAAGATAAAATACGCACACTGTAGTTTTTCAAGGTGAGTATGGAAATTGAGCTTCAGAGCTATTTGTAGATAGGCAGTTCCTGCTAAGGAGCAATACGCTGCACTTCCAGTACTCAGTGAATGCTCCGTAATGTGTTCTCTACCGTAGAATGGCCCACCTAGCCTGTTTCCTGGGCTGTAAGGACACATCACTCTTGCATCTCAGTTAACAGGCTCTTTTGCCAGTATCTGCTTCTCCAGTAACAATCCAGGCAGTCCCGCAGTAGAAACCTCTTGCAGGACTCCAATCAGTGTGCCAATGGGGGCTGGTAAATTCAGTCTGTGTTCATCATTGACATTCAGAACACACTGATCAAGGTGTGATCCTAGACTAAGTGACTTGATAACTTCCCTTTAATTGCTTGAAGTCATACTCCTGGGACTCTGCCTGGAACGTTGATGTCCAGGTTTTAACAACTCAACAGCGGTACCAACACGGAGAGAATCCAGAGGAGGTGCACTGAGATGGGTGAAGGAGCTGAAGCACATGACATACATGGAAAGCCTAAGGGACAACAGATTTGTTCTACTGCAGAGTAGAAAGCTCAGATCCAGAGGTGCACAGTGGAGAGGTGAGAGACAGGCATTATTCACAAGTTACAGAAAGGGAAATTTCAGTTGAATATAAGAAAAATTTTTACTATGAGTGTGGTTTGACTGGCCCAGGTGCTCAGACAGGGTTCTCCATTTTTGGAGACTCAGCAAGATCCCAAGTAACTTCCTCTAGTTTCTTCTGCTTTGAGAAGGGGTTGGACCAAAAACCTATATGTTTTCACATTTTCACATTTAAGTTATTCTGTGACCTCATCTTAGACCTGAACTAAGTGCCATGCATGAGTGATAAGGCGGCTTACAGAGAGAGAGCAACTTTGCAATTATGTATGAAAAGCCCCCAGACACCTATAATATCCATAGTTTGTATTTGATCTCTAGCAGACAAACAACTTTTTAAAATAATTTTCCTCAAATCATGAAAGTCTCAATCTCTAACATATAGGTGTAACTACTGGGTAAATCAGGAAGGCAGTAATACATCCATAAAGACCTTTCACCATGGACGAAGGCAGAAGTAATGATAAGTAATGCTTGGTCCCTATCTGTGATTTCCCTATTTGATTATTTTTCTTTTATATTCTTTTGTTTTCAGGTAGTGTGTCATTGTTCTCTATGACAGCAGGTGTAGATTGCTTAAGTGCATGTAAAATAATTTCAGTCTGCATGAAAGCTTCTCTCTAGCCTAAATCAATTCCATGTATACATTTTTCTTTCTATGCTTTGCATTAAAAAGCACCTGAAAGGTTACGGTAGAGATTAGATCCTAAGTATAAGCACATAATAGAAGGTATTGTCATATTGTTTAAACTAGCCTGAAACGGATTTTTTTTCTGAACTTATGTTCTTCAATAATCTTTAAAGTTCTGAACGGAGTACTGTGGTACGTCTTAAAAAAATAATGTCTTACCTAAAGAAGAGCATCTTCAGGATAGGTAAATAGTGGCTGAAAAATGCTATAGGGGCACATTCAGGTGTGGTCCATTTTTCTCAATATAGGTATCACTTTAGCTGATGCTACATCCCATCAGACACCCATTTTAAATTTTTTTTCAAATTCTGCACTCTGAAAGCATAAACTAACTAATTTAAAACAAACTGAAAGGCAAAGCCCCATTAATACCCTTCTCTCATACTCTTACATGTTCCACCTTAGCCTTCTCAACAAAATGGTTTGAAAGTACCTTGCCCCACTGATTACACATTTATTTTCTGTTTTCATAATGTTTCCCCTCCACAGGTTTTTAAAAAATGAACAAATTTACATCCACAAACCTTCACAGTTAGGTAGTGTTAATATCCCCAGAGTATATATGTAATTGTGGAGAAATTCAAGCAGACATGATAACGGAGCTTGTCTTTCAAAACTCAGTGACAAAGCTAAAAGATCACAGAATCATTAATGATGAAAAAGATCTCTAAGATAATTGATCCAGCTGTTAACCCAGCACCACCACGTTTACCACTACACCACTACAAGTACCACTTCCACATGTTCTTTTGAACACTTCCAAGGATGGTGATTCCACTACTTCCATGGGAAGTCTGTTTCAGTGACAACCCTTTTGGTGATGGAATTTTTTCTAATATCCAGCCTAACCCCCACCTGGCTCCACCCTTCCTCCAGGCAGTTGTAAAGAGTGACAAGGTCTCCCCTGAGTCTCCCCCAGGCTAAACAACCCCAGCTCCCTCAGCTGCTCCTCACACAACTTGTGTTCCAGAGCCTTCACCAGCTCTGTTGCCCTTCTCTGGACTCGCTCAATGATTTTCTTGTAGTGGGGAGCCCAGAACAGGACACAGAACTCATGGTGTGGCCTCACCAGTGCTGAATATAGGGAGAGAGTCACTTTGCTGGTGCTGTTGGCCACACTATTGGTGACACAGGCCAGGATGCCATTGGCCTTTGTGGCCACCTGGGCACATGCTGGCTCAGGTTCAGGCACTGTTGACCAGCAGGTTGACCTGTTGACCACAAGTCCTTTTCTCCCAGGCAGCTTTCCAGTCACTGTGCTCCAGCCTGCAGCACTCTGTGAGGTTGTGACCCAAGGGGACTTCACCTTGTTGAACCCCTTTGAACCAGCTTTGCCTCCCCACTTTAGAATGGAAATTTGCACTGAGTATAAGATTACTTTTCATGGGCTAAATGATACTTATGATTCACATCTGTCATTTCTCCAAGCAAGGGCTAACTCAATGAACACTCTTTACTTAAAACAGCCTGCTGAAGAGGATTTTCAGCTAGTGTCAGACTGCACCAACACTTAACAGAGAAGCAAAGAATGAAATGGCTTTATTTTTTAAATTGTTCTTGTTAACAAATGATTCATCTCAAATACCATGGTACCACTGTTTCTTTGTTGATGCTCTTTCCCTCCAGCCCATGTGAGAAACAGAAGGCACAATTCCTTCCACTCAGACTGTACAGTTCATATCACCTTTGAGAAGAAAGTTTTCTTCTCCTTCAAGCTTTGGATTTGCTCTTGTAACTTGAAGTGTCTTTCTGTTACTCTGTATCTCAGGTTTTTTCAGTCCTGCCTGTTAATTATAAATGAACACTGTGCCAACTACCATTTCATATAAGAACAAGTAGCAGCTAAGCTTATGTGCAGTTTGGATTTCTAAATGTATTTGCATAATAATAAGATATAAAGGTACTCCCATGCACAGTTATCAAACCTACCTTGATTTCGTTGTAAGATAGTTATTTGATCTACTGAGATATTTTAGGAAATCCCGTTCTAAGGCTACTAAGCTCTGCCTGTCAATCTTTGCTGCTTATGTTAGATGAAATGTTTTTGGTGTTTTACTTTGCACATAGTGATTGAGAAGATGTGCCATAAATAAGTACACGAATGGGAATAAGGCAGTTCTGTTCACTTGTCTTTTTCTCAAATTGACTTTTTCTTTTTTTTTTTTTGGTGGAAAGGGAAAGAACGGGAAAGGCACTGACTTCATTAAGATCTATAGGTAGCTCTGAGCATAATGGCAGTTTCACTGTTGACTGCAGGACTGGTCTGCACTAAAGGGCTTCTTTGAGCTGAAGCCTGTACATTTAGATTTCATCAGCAAAAGTACTTTCTGGTGCAACTGGCTTGTAGTATTTTCATGCAAATGACATGGAGGATAAAACTGGATCTGAACTATAAGATCACTAGGCAGATTTGGTGTAGCAAACACATTGCAAAGAATAATAATCATCAATGACAGGAGTGAGCTGTGATTTCTTCCCACGTTGTGCAACATTTTTATGCAATATTCTTCCTCTTAGCATGTGATTTCTTCCCACATTTTGCACTGCTTATCTGCAACATTCTTCCTCTTAGCATGATGCTTTTTTTTCCGAGATTTTTCCACTAATACCATATATTACAAAACAAAGAGAAGCTACATTGATATATGGTCAAAGGTTCAATTTAAGGAGATTAAAAGCTCTGAATGGAACTAGACACACATTTGTTCTACTAAGAAAAAATGCAGACTTCATAATTTTTAAACCAAATCATCATTTTAGTGGTGTGACTCATGACTTCAATGGTAAAATGGGGCAATATATGCACAGATGTATTTAACTGCATGTCTTCATCTTTAAAGCCCAAAAGATAGATAATCTGCAGTATAGTGTATTTGGGGAAATTGCAGCTTGGAAATTGTCCCAGTTATAGGCTTTCTGCTTTCTGAGTTTTGTGGCAGCTCATGTATACACACATTAGAGATTTTAATAGCAGCACAGCTCACATAATCATAAAGTTAGCTGGGGTCTGAAAAGAGACAGATCTTTTCAAACTGTTAAGTCTCATTCAACATGATTTCCAAAGAAGACAGGTGAGGAACTTGAAACGCCCAGACTATTGATATGCCAGTTATTGTTACTTGTCTAACTGAGCCTTTTTTTACTAATTTTCTACACAGACTGTGCTATGTGGCTTCTGCTGATGGTTTATGTCTGGTCAATTTGCCAACATAGACATGTATAGAGTTCCTTTTGAAAGCAGCTATGAGTTTGATTCAGGAAAGGTTGGTCAGGAATTAGCAACACCCAAAGGAACAAGAAGGCCAACATTTGAATAATTTGCATACATTCTCTCTTTAAGCCATAATTACGGGAGTGTTGTAAGTGCAGAAGGTGAGGCACAGAGATGAAAGATCCTACACAGGTGTGCGCCTGTGATTTGGACTTTGCAGCAAACTCTGCAGAAAGTTACAGCCTTTCTTAGGTCTTTTAGAAGATAGAAAATCTCAAGAAAAGCAGTAACTATGTGATTGTAAGTTTGAAATACTTGTAATAAGAATATTTACTGAAAACAAAGCAGAAGGTATTTACACATATAGTCTTTTAACCCAAGCACTTACGACACAAAAACTTCATACACCTAGGAAGAAAATAACAGAGTGGTAATTCATAAATGAAGAAAAAATTGAGGCTTGCTGTCACCATTCCTCAGCCTAAGATCATAGGTGCTCTTTATTACCTGCATAATAATACTGTAAGATTCATCACAACACACTGTTTCCCAGGTATGAAAGACCCGAGATGAAGATCACATCATTGAGTATTCTCTGAGAAACCATCCAGGATTTACAGAACAGCACAGTGAATGACTCCTCTGCTGAGGCATGCTGCTAAAAATATTTCTTTCCAGTGAAAGCACTCTTTCCTAATTTTGCACTATGCAAAAAGCTGCTTCAGTAGAGCAGTGTACTTGGTATCCCTCTGTTACCAAAAAGCAGTAAAATAAAACTTTTAAACACCAATGTAGCATTAGGAAACAGACATTCTTTATTTGGCACCAGACAGATGAGGGGGTATTTCCTCCAAAATACTGTGCATCCTGAGTACAGAAAAGGCTCCTGTTTATATATTACATTTTACGTACTATTGATAGGTTTTTCAGAAGAAATACACATATGATAACCACTTCCCCAGAGTCACTAGCACATATTTCCTCCCAGTGGTGCATGCATTCTCTTGCCCCAGGTGTCCCTCCAGTGGTCTCTGGTGGCTGGGGATCCTGAAGTTATACTTGACCGCCTGATGAACTTGGTACTACTTCCCAAATTAGGAGAAAAGTTGGCATCACTGGCCTAGTTCATTAACTTGCAAGTCCTTAGACCAATGAAATATAGTTTCTTATTCCTTTCTTTGGTTAATGTTTATTGTAGTTTTAATTTTATGGTTTCATAGGCTAAAGATTTTGCAAAATGATCATCGTATTTACTTGCCAGGTACAAACAACTCCTCCATCTCTCCCATATTTTTTCCTGTGTAGTGGTGGGGAGGTTGTATAACAAAATTGTTTGAAATGTTGTCACTGTCCATGCAACTAGTCCACAGTTTCTCTGCATGAAGCCTATGTAGCAACATGCCTTGACATGAGAAGTATCACAGGAAACTATGTAATCATCTATGGAATTTGAGCAAGCTGGACAATCTGCTGTCAGAATCGGAGATGTTTTATGTATCTGTGTCTGCAGAATCACAGGCTTCTGTCCAGTACACCTGCATGCCCAGTATTAGACAATGATTGTCTGTGCTCCTTGCAGACACAAGCGCAATGTAGTTTTCATTAGCAGCTCCTTTCTTGGAAAGTCAGTGATATGAGTTGATACTTGCATATTTGTGACCAACAGCTTTTAGACTCTCTAATGTGGAAAATCTCAATCTGGACCAGAAACCATCAGTTTGTACCACGGGGGGATTGCCCTGCTTACAACCCCAAGAAACACTGGTTTGTGACAGACTGCTGTTGACCACAGATAACTGATTTGAGGGCCAAATCAAGTCAGGACAGTAGGACCACCTTACTATCAGTCTTTGTGTAATGGAAGGTCAGAGGACCTCAGAGAGTGAACAAAAGCCCTTATCTTTTCTGTTTGAGTTTCAGATCATTACCAGAGGTTAACACAGGTGACAAGCATGTCAATTCCCAAGCCCCTGACATCCAGACATGTGCATTCCTCAGAATGGGAAGGAAATTACACAATGCTGGCTATCTGCTAAATCAAATGCCAGCCCAACATTGATCTACCTGGTCTCCAAGAACTGCAGATGATCTCTTACTGTCAGAGGACATAGGGGGATCACACAAAAAATATTAGACAGAGCCGTTTTGTAAGCACGATGATAACAGTAGAGAGAAAAGATAATTTCTCTTGATGCCTTAATTAAAAAGGCTGTACCCTGTTTTTAAGTGCAGCTTTGGTCTCCTGCTTGAATAGCAATATATTTTAAAGCTATATTTCACAGCAAATAGAGCTTTAGTGAAACTTGCTGTGCTTCAGATTAAAAGGAAATGCCATAAAATTTCCCCAGAAATATTATTGTTGAATTATTGTGAAAAGGAAGACCTTTAACTATAGCAGATACAAACAGAAATGACCCGAGATTATTAACATTTTGTGTTAATTCCCATTTACTTCTTAGGTTACATCAACTACTTGAACTTTCTGCTGGATCAGAAGGGAAGTAAAACACAGCACATTAAGTTAAAACCAGGATACGCAAGAAGACAGATGACTCTGGGTCATACTCCAGCATTAATTTCCGATGTGTCCTTGGGTAAGCCAAACAGAATGATTCATCCCACCCAGCTATCATTGCAGTAATGCCTAATTAAAACTAATTGTGTAAATTATTCCTAAAGAGGGGGATTATTTACATGTATTTAAGTTGAGTTCTATGCTCCTCTGCAGACATGGCCCTCTCTCTCTCCATTTACTACAGAAGAAAACTATGGGCTCACTTAGATGTTTAGCTTGTGCCTTATTCAGAGATATGTAACATATGAATCTGGGTATTAGTTATCTTTAAGTTCTAGTTTGGACTTTGTTTAAGTTTATTATCTCTAAACCCATGTGTTTAAAGCACATTTATTCCTCTTTTCAACTTGTCTTCTACAGCTAAGTGTTTAGGTCTTTGGAGACGGGACTGTCCCTCAGTAAGTGCATGCAGTACCACACAAAACAGAATTCCTGGGGAGTTAAAGCACTACTGTAAGATAAAAAGTATTGGCAACCCCTTCTCTGGCTCTTGTAATGGTGATACTTGCCTTGCAGTCTGTAGTCTGGTGGTTACACTGCAGTCTAAGCTTTTGTTTCAATCAGAAGTGAGTTTATTTGCTGGTGGAAGTGACTAAAAAGTAAAAAATCAGAAAGAAAGAAAACTAAGAAGAGTTTAGATCAGCTCTTTTTAAAAATTTTATTTAATCCCTTGAGTTGGAAATAATGTAGTACTCACAGATACAATAGCTTTCAACTGGCTCTTGGCTCCGATGAAAGTTTTACCTTGTGTTGTCAGAATAGGTGAATTCCAGCACATGTTTAGAGACAGAGTAGGAACCTGACTAAGAATGTGTTTTTTGAACAAATTTCTGTTTGTGGATCTCTTCCTGAAGTTTTGTTTTGAATGTCACAGGCAAGGGAGTATATCTCCCTTCTCTGTCTTCTATCCACTCTTAGATCAGCGGGGCCTTAGTCTCACAACCACTAGCTGCGGGGAAGGACCATGTAACTGCAATAAGTTGTCCGTATAAAGGATATATATATGTGCTCTGGCATAAGCACAAGACATCTTGTGGGAACATATCTGCCCACAGAACAGCCACAGTAGTCCCGCCAGCTAGCAGCCTCACCTCTGGTCTGCAGCTCAGGGAGCCCTGTTTAAGACAGTGGAAGGATAGATGAATGCAGTCCATTCTTTAGAGGCATCTGTGGGGATGGGTATTTCTTGGGAAAGAGAGAAACTTCATGAAAATGAAGTATTTTTACCCCAAATCTGCTTTCTTTAGTATTTACGTCCCCAGTTTGTTGCCTGAAGAACACCTGCACAAATGTTTACACCTGCTTTTGCAGTGGGGCCCACACAGAGAAAAGTGTGAGGTGAACACAGTTCTGTGTGCCCCAGGAGCAGATACATGCCTCTGGCACCACCAGTGCCCAGCTGCCCAGACAGCAAGGAGCTGCATCCCAAGCTTGATTTATTACCTTTGTCACTTCTTGCTGTGTAGAGTATGGCATTATAAACACTATGATCTTTACAGCAAGGGCTACCTTTTCATTCTTGGTCAGTGCAACATCAATCATTGTGGCATCCCTATCCATGCCTGGAGTTTCTATGCATTACCCACAATGTAAATAGTAACTAAGAAAAGTAAGTAACACCTGTGTGCCAGTAGCTGAGTTTTTTAGGGTGTTTATGTCTGTAGTTCATAAAGAACTGTGAAATCCTCCCTTTTTAAATAGCACTTTATAAATCTCAAGTTATACACTTTTCAGAATTTTACCCATTTTTAAAAACTATTTTGCAGTTTTAGCTATGAATGATTTTGCAGTTTTAGCTATGAATGATGGCAACCATTCTTATCCTGAGTTGATCTGTAGATAAACATCTGAATACTACTCTGGGTAAACTCTGGGGTAAGCATTAAGGACACCATGCACTGCATGGTCAGCTGATGCCACTGTGACAGTGATGACCCTTGAACCCTGCAGCAGTCCATTATGTAAACCTGACACAAGCCATGGATGACCAAGACACCTTCAATCCTGCAGCTGCAGTCCTTAGGTACTCCTCTGTCAGTGGTGTTGTGTCCCAGATTTAGTTGTATGTCAGATGAAGTGGAAACCCAGCACCCCTGAACTCCCAATGACAACAGCCCGCACAGAGCCAGCTGCCCTTTGACTCTGAGCCAGTGCTGGTGCAGAACAGGAAGACATAAATTTATTCAGGAAAGGAGACAGAACTGAAGGATGCTAAGCTAAAATATATTCACAGGACATAGACATGGCAGGAATCTTATCTTACAGCTGGCATAGGTCCTGCCCAAGTCCTTGTAGCAGCAAAAAATGAAGATACCATTGCTAAGATTATTTATGTGGAAAAATGTAATTGGATAAATTCCTTTTTCATTAATGTTCCAACAGAATAATGTAATGGCTGGGAGAGGTCACATTGCCCAGTCTCAATAGTATTTATCACATGAGGAGCAGAGAAATATGGGCTACAGACTGGATACTTTTTCTTAACTGTTAGTTTCAAAAGCACCTTTTTGTGTAGAATCAACAGCAATAATGAATGAGCTGAATAGCTCCGTCTCATGATGGATGCTGCTACGTAAATTATGAAAATATGCTTGTTCTTAGAATTACAAGGAGTCCCAGGAACTTTAAGGTCCCTTCCAACCCAAGTCATTCTATAATTCTATGACACACAGGATAATAGCAAAAAAATACATTATAACCACTTTCCTTAAGTGGTTCCATGATACTAGACAAAATTGTGTGGGCCTGTTTATAATTCTTATCCCCAGAGTCAGTCTGCTGTCATTTACTTGTTCTGTAACAGTTTACATGGTCACTTCAAGCAAAGACCCTTGAACAATCAATATTCAAGTGTGAAGCTCCACTTAAAGCTTGGGCTCAGGCAGCTCTTCAATAAGTTTTGCATTATTTACCCCGTTGTTTCCATGGGAACCTCTGACTCTGCTGCTAGTAATTGAGAAAAGAAAGATTCGGAAAGTTCAGCTAAGCCAGTTCAAAAGAGTGGCTGCAAGCTGTTTATGTGGCCTAGATGAGACAGAACAAAGGGAGCTTTAGTAGGAGACAGGATGGGAGAAGACGTAGTCTTTAAAAAATAAATCTGTATACCACAAGAGACAAGTTATATATTTTTAGCATATTGGTCCCATCAGTCCATATAGGGCAAAATTCAGCTGAAAGTACATACCACTCTTACAAAATCTCCAGGCAATATTGAAACTCCCATACTAAGGACAAAATTTACTTGACTGGGTTAATTGCAAACAACACACAAACCACATGTGAAATCAAGAAGCAGCAATGCTTCTTTAGCTTCAGCCAGAGCACAAAGAAACTGAACCTGGCCACACTCATGGTTTTCCCTTGCAATATACTGTATTTCTTGGGCTCCAGAGTGCCAGGGGTGCCACCTATGTGCATTACACTTGCTTCTGCTCCTTTATTGCCACATTAGGAGTGTATCTTTTGCCCAATAGAAATGAAGGTTGGGGCAAAGCTTCCTGAGGCTCTGTTTGCCAGCAGGGCATTCAATCCTACTAAAATTGTTACTGAATAAGATAATGTTGCCTCTGAAGTACCAAAACCAATATATCACGACTTGTCGATAGACAAGGACAAATGTCACTTTAAAGGTATTTTATTAATAGAAATACATATATAAATGAACAAAGAGATCCACTATTAAACTAAAAAAAGGAAATTTACTTTTTCTCAAAGGCAACTTGCTAGATTTGTGCAGTTTATTTATTAAGACCACACAATTATAACCTATAATTTTATGAAGCATTAATTATAATATGAAAATTTGAAACCACTGTTCTTGATGCTGAGTTTGTTTGTGTAACATTCCTGAATTAATCCTACCAGGATTAAAGGAAACCATGCTAATTTTTGAGCAGAATCATGACAATTTTTTAGCAGACACTAGTTGCTTAGTTTTGGGGAATGATTTAATGGAAGTTCTCAACTTTGACAAGCTCAAAAAATATCCCATCTACTGTCTCTTTTAAAGCAGCACCTCAGTGAACTTCCGAAAGGAATATATTTGGCAAATGCAGCTTGATATTCTTGCTAGCACATGGAGTGATGACCATGCTGGTGTTCGTTGGTGATGGCTTGGCATGTTAGTGTTGTTTTGCCATGAAACCAAGGCAAGACATTGCAGTTCTACCCTACTCTATTGCTGATAAGATGGGAAGACAAAAACAGGAATGCAGAAGCTCAAGGATTTGGGGATTTATTCCTGTGTTGGATGGCTGGGTCATGTTACTACACTTGTGAGAAGAGTGAAGTTACTATCTTTAACTGCAAGATGAATCACTGTGCAAGTGCTCCTACTGCTCAGAGCCAGGGAGCTTTAGAAGTCCATTAGCAGGGCAAAAGGAGTGATAGAAGACAGGTTTAGACTGAGTGAAAGATTACTGATGGAAGACTTTTCACTTATACTACAAACCTGCTTTCAAAGTGATTTACAGTAAAGCTTGTGCAGAATGCTGCTGTTGAGTGTGGCTGTCACAGAGAAGGATGATGGTATTGGTTCTGGAGAGGGATAGATGAAAAGTTTCTTAAGTGAAATTTAACCAACTGCTGATCTCTCTGGCTGACATGAAGAAAAGTAATTTAGTCTGTAGCAATGAATCTCATTTACATCTGGGTGAAGTGGATTAATGCTTATGATATTCCTTTCTCTGAATTGTTCAAAAAAACTGTAAACAGAAATAAAACCTTAGTTTTTGTATCACCTTAAGGAGTCCATTGAACTTTGCATTCCAATTATCCTTTCAGCAAAATGGTGATAACTGTATCTACTTGCCTCCCTGAACAGTTGTGAGAATAAATTATTGTTCCTAAACAGCTTGCAGGCTGAAAAGGAATGAAAAGGGAACAGTTAATGTTAACATTTAGGAAAAGAAGAGCAGAGGGAAGAAAAGGTCACAGGTAAAATCCAGGTGTACTTTTTACTGTTTCCTTGCCCAGTATAGCAGTCACTTCAGGACAAAAGAGGCCAGGCACATGAAAACAATACTGAGACACTTCTGGCAGGATTTCCAGTGCAGGCCAGTACTGCAGCAGTATCTGCTCATGGCTCATCAGGATCATTTCTCAGCATATGGAAAAAGCACATGAGAGTGGGGGTTGTTGTACAAGCAAAGGAAGAGAAGGCTATTCATTCATTTGCTGTTGCTTAACATGGGCTCAGGCAGTATTCTTCCCAGGCCTTCTTGAACACACCCTGGTACCTGGGAACACTTTCATACGGAACAGTTATGAAATACTGTGGCTGATGTAGTTCTGATAAGAAGCTGTAGCAATAGTTATAAACTGCTGAGCTCTATAGATAGCAATACACTTGGTAACAGGAAATGGGACATGGTTGCTTCACCTGTGCAATTAGTGAAGCAAGTTTTTACATGTTCATATACCCTTATACAAGCAAGAAGTGGATAGAAAGATCCTACTGGCACTTAGGCTCATCAAAATGCCATGGAGACAGCAAAGTATCAGAATGCACTGGGCAAAATAAAAGGGCTTAGAATGCACTACCTTCTTACAGTGAAATTCTCTAATACCTGTACTGCTGTGTATATAACCACAGCGCTGACAATGCTTCACTGTTGGAATGAACGGTATTACAGATTATTCTCAAGTTGGGATTGCTTTCTGCATCCATACAGAAAGGTTTTTGTTTTCTAAAATGTCTTTCAAACTAAGGAGCTCTATGCATGCTGGGCCGGCCTCTGCCTACAATCAAAACCAAATAAAGGCCAAATAATGTAAAATAATAGAGAGAAATTAAAATCTTAGTCACAGCATCTTGTGTCAACGTTTTGCTCATGTCTCTCAGCAAAGAGTTGTCATTTAATTTTTCCCAAGCACTGAGTTAATCTGCTTATGAATAGCATTTTCCCAGCTCGCTCTCCCCTCTGCCACATCCATTTGATTGGAATCAAAATCCATGGTCTCACTGGCCATAAACTTCAGGTCAATGTGGTCAGGTTTTGTTTAATCACTACCAAATTTCACACCATTTGAATTCATGTGATCTGACAGTAATTCAAATTAGCTTTTTTTCTAAGAGCTAATATTTCAAAATTTTTTGCATAAATATGATCATCTTACTTTTACGAAGGTTTGTGAGAAACCTATTGTGCATATAGAAGGGGAAGGTGGAGGGCTAGCACTAGAATATCCCTGACCATCTGCTGGGGGGGCTTAGCACACAGTAGAAAAGCAAGACTGGGCAAAAATTTGAAAAGTTTCTCAAATATTTAAAAGTGTGACTCTAAAGACACAGAGACCACATAATTCCAGGGCTTGTGGTTAATATTTGTAATGGGGAGAAGCTTCTGTGAGGTGGTAGCAAGTATGATCTTGATGATGGAAAACCACTGCCCTGACAACATGAATAGAAACAAAACCCTACTCCTCTCTGAACTGGCTGCAAATAAGTACAGCATTTTAGTCCTGTCTGTTGTGCAAAAAGGAGATTTTTCTAGATCTCAAATACCTAAAAAGTTTAGAATAAAAAATTAAAAAGCCATGTAAGTGGACATAAGCTGGAAGAAAAAGTTGGAAAAATATGTTGACCCTTGGTAAAGGAGGAAAAGGTTTGTTTTCTATCTTGTGTATTTGCTGGCATGGTTGGCACTGCATGCATTGTAATCAAAGCCATTAGAGATACACAAGTGTTGCTGCAGATACTCTCAGTAAAGTTCTTAGCTAGTAATGACTTCTAGTGCTGCACTTCATTACGTATCAGCAGAAATACATTGTTCTGTGGACCAAACATTCCTGCACATTGCTGTGCAAGCAGGCCACTAATTCATTTCAGTGACAAATACAACTTGTAAAACATGATCAGGGTGTCTGTGTTTGGTAAGTTGCACACACAGTGCTTATTGCAAGCCAGACACACACATGGGCTTTGATAGTGTGCTACAGAACCACATGGCACATGCGTATGTTTCCAAACACTCCTGACAGCTATTTTTCTGAACTACATCCTTAGAACATATTCTGGTGACTGTCAAGATTTTTGAAGGCCTGCACCTCTCTGACTTGATTCCCCTTCACTGTTGCCGACACAGGCTGAACAAAAAATGTTGGTATTTTTTGTATTTGTTTATTTGTTTAATAATAACCTCTGCTTTTTGTTTTGCTTTACCACAATATAATTTCATCCTCTTTTTTGTTATGGGATCTGTCTTCTCTTCTCAGCTATGTGAGATCTTTTCTCCTTTACAGCAGATTTTAAAGCAAAAATGATAATAAAAGGAAAACTCCTGTATCTATCCAGGAGAGATTTTTTTTCCATGCAGGCACTTCAGAAGACAGATCTCTGAGCCACAGACCTCCTTAGAAAGCCTGCCTTGCAGGAGATTAAGGCTGGGATGGAGAAGAAGCTGGAACAAGCAACATGTGCTGAGAAGGGTCTAAGGAGACTTGTAGCATGCAGAAGCATGCCAGAAGGCTTTCTGGACTTCAGCTAGCCCTCCAGGACTGAATACCTGGGGAGTTTACAGCTACCATAATCTTCTTTTTGCCTCGCCTACATCTATGGTAGACAATCTCAAACATGTATTTTAAGTATTACTTACCATGTACTTTATTTTACTGTAATTTGTATCACTAAGGCTGGAGTGCCTTAATTAGCTGTCTTTAGAAGTCAAGGGCCTGCAAAAGCATCTCAAATAGGAAGTAACAGAGATGAAGTTGGACTGAAATGAAGAAATTACTCATAAAACAAATTTTAGGCAGTGTAGGCTCTTGACTATTGAACACATACACAGCACAAAGCAACTGGAATGCTGGAAATTTTAGAATCAAGCTATAGCGAGTAGTGAGAGCACAAGAGTCTATGTGCTGTGTCAGTAAATGCACACATAAAGTTCTGAAAGTGAGCACTGGTGACAAGAGAAGTGCTTGGACAGCAGGGTCACTGAGAAGAGGTAGGTCTTGAGGTTCTTCAGCCTTTGAAGATCAAGATAACTCTTTGAACACCTGGCTCCTCATATCACTGTTCAAGGCATTTACAACAAACACAGCAAACAAATTATGCCAAGTCTCTTTTGGAGTACTCAGTGTCATGTTTTAAAGCAGACATCACCCTCCCTCTTACTTCAATCTCATTTCAGCCCATTTACCCAGGAATAGATCTCCATCAGCTGTAGAATGGGAGTGATATTCTGAAGGGAGAGAAAGAGGGGCAAATTCAGAGGAGGGTGTCCACTACAGCCTGTGTGGGGCAGCACAGGCAGTGTGCAGGGCAGAGGAAGGCCCTTTGAAGTCAGACAGGCTTTCCTTTTACACCCACATGTGAAAGGATGAGGTTCATGAAAAAGAGAAATACAGATTCGCTGATTCAATTAGGAGAAGTGCATAGCACACAAAAACGAGCAAAATATTCAGGGAGCATTTACTTTGCTCAGGGACATCTAGATGTTGAGTGTATGGAAGCCAAAAGCTGAATCCATAGGTAGTAATCGATACATGGCACAGCAAAAAATGTGTGGCATTTGTGATATTAATGTCACGGGTCATATTACCTCTCTGCTTTGAAGATGTTCTTATGGTGCTCCGTTGCCACTGAATACGAGCCCTGTTTTTGGGTAGAAAGGGTTTTTAACATGTTGTTTCCTTTGTGGCTCCGAAGAGGGTATGATGTGTCTCTGAATCTCTGTACAATAGATAGGTCTGGCGCTTTACAACAGTGGGAGAACTGGCTGCTAGAAAAGATTCCCATTCAGAGAAATGAGTGGATTAGAAAAATAAGAGAAAAGAAGAAAAGCTTTGGGACTAAAGGGGGAAAGTGTCTGAGATATGGGTATCAGAAAATAACTGTAGTATTTAGATACTAAACAAAGAAACAATATAATAGAAGAAAATTATTCTTTATGTTAGTGTCTTGAAAAAGAAGCCTCAGTTCTTTGGAGCCAGCAGATAGGAACCACTCTAATGTTATCAACTTTCTTAGAAAGTATAAAAAAGAGTCTCTTTCAATGAAAACATGTAAAACACTTCAGTAACCTTCAGAATCACAAAACAGCTTAAGACTGTTGTAACAAATATTCAGTACTCCCCATGTCCTGAAACCATTTTTTGCTGTTTACAAAGCTCTGTAAAGTTGCTGGGGATCATTTCACTGTTCTACCAATGCATCCACTGAAACTGCCTTTACTTCTAAGTTGGTAACAAACAGAATAACTCAGTAATGTGCCCAATGAAAATGGGCACAGAGGTTACTTTCTTAAGGAAAGCATGGTTTAAAATTAAGCCCTAATTTAGAGGCATCTTAGAAAATTATTCTGTACCTTAAATACAGAAATAATTTTGTGATTTTTGAATCATTTATATTTCTGGGTACATGGGAACTACTTTCATTCTTATTTGCCAAAATTACCATAGCAAAATTAATTCAGCTACTGTGCTTAAGTATGTGGTTTTTGCTCTAGTATTTTATATTTGTTACATTACTCTAGAAGGCCTATGAAATGGATTTCTAAACATGAAATGGACATATCTATACCCCACAATATTAAAACTAAATGTTTTAGCTGTAACCTTAATTTCCCTTATTTATTGCCCCATCTTTGTTTACTGCTTTTGTAGTATCATGGCTAAAATCTGACAGGAAGCTGCTTGAGGAACAGTCTGGTCTCTTCGTAGTACCACAGAGAATGCAACACAGAGTAGAAGTAAAATGAAATTATAATAAAAAATCTAGAACATTTTGCATGTAAGTAGCTATGTGAATGATGATGATTTTATCATAGTACACATTTTAAAATTGCATTAATTGGAAATTGTAGTGTTGGGAAAGATTTTCCTGGCCCTCAGAAATGTGGGTAAAAATTACAAACTATATATAAGAATGTTTGTATTCACTGTATCAAAGGAAATACTCTGTTAGCAAACATTCAATTTTGTAAGTATAGGTAAAGTAGGAAAAGGTAAATATAAATTAATTCGGCATGATCAGATATGAAACACCATATATTTCAGATACTACAGTGAGATTCAGGAGAGCAGAATATGGTTTTGTTTTGTTTTCAGTCTTTGCAAAAGCAGGTACACTGAGGTTTCTTTAAAACCTCGGAACATTTCTGGGATAAATAATGAAAATTTCAATAATTTCTTGGACATGTAGCATGTACTTACTTTAATATCAGGAAGTGGGTCTTTTTAATGTTGGGCCAGGCTTTGGGCTGGTATAGTTGAATATAGTTCCACTGCAGTCAGGGTTAAATACTAGGATACCAACAAAAGTATCCTGGGCTCCATTCAGAAGAGCATTGCCAGCAAGTCAAGGAAGGTGATCTTGTCCCTCTATCCAGTCCTGATGAGGCTTCGCCTGGAATGCTGTGTCCAGTTCTGGGCTCCTCAGCAAAAGAGAGACATGGAGCTCCTGGAGCAGTTCCAGCAGAGGACTATGAGGATTAAGGGACTGGAGCATCTCTCTTAAGAGGAAAGATTGAGAGAGCTGGGCCTGTTCAGCCTCAAGAAGAGATGATGGAGAGGGAACCTCATCAAGGGACCTCAGCAAGTATCTGAAAGGAGGGTGTCAAGAAGCTGGATCCAGGTCCTTCTTGGTGGTGCCAAGCAATAAGACAAGGGGCAGTAGGAATGAATGAGGAATATGAGGAAGGACTTCTTTTCTGTGTGGGTGACTGAGCACTGGAACAGGTTGCCCAGAAATGTGGAGTCTCCCTCACTGGAGATACTCAAGAACCATCTGGACACAGTCCTGTGCCCTGTGCTTTAGGATGACCCTGCTTGAGCTGGAAGCTTAGAACAAATGACACACTGTGGTCCCTTCCAACCTGATGCATTTGGTGATTCTGTGAACTGTTGGTGCGTTGCATCAGTATGGAGTCACCTTTGGAACACCAATTATGACAGTTGCTGACACGCTGCTTACTCTTTTGCTTTAGCAATACTTTGTCATGGACTACATATTTAATGTATAATAGCACGTATGAACATATAGTAGTATCCTATCCACCCCTTAACCCAAGACATAGCTAACTGTGGTGATATCTATCCTTTAAATCAGAGGGGATTTACAAATGTGGTAAAACATAGCAAAGTAATTTATTTAGCATTTCCCAGAATTAGATAAATACTGTGGAAGTATTCATAACCATAATTTAACATTACTTAATTAATTTGCTTCATCTGCCACACCTTTTTCACACTTCCTTGATATTTAACTGTCTCCATACAAGGCAGAATACCTGTAGGCAACAGGTACAGAAGAATACTTGGGGGTACTTTTGCTGGAGCCTTAATGCTAACACAGCTAAAACCTTTAAGTATCTAAGTGTGGACTTGTACCAGTGTGCCAAACTCTGCTCTCACCCCTTTAAGTTTCCCCAAAGATTCTCAAAGAGGTTGCATTCAGACCTGGCTGGCATGCCTGCTCCCCATGAAAGGTCTTAGACCTGCTCCTTATTCCCTAGAGACGGAGAGAAGCACTGCAGCCAATACATCCCAATATCTTTGGCCACATAGCCCTCTAATCAAAGAGTAATTTGCTATGTAAATGTCTGAATCAGCCAGAGGAGTTTTTCTTTTACGCTTTGGAAAAGCTGATTATATCATGCCATGCATAGCTGCATTGCCCAATGAGAGTTTATCACAAGTAGGTAACTCTGAAAAGACTCAGTGGTGAATAAATTCCTGCTGGAAACAGTCTAGGGTTTCTTTCAGAGCCACACCTGTTCATGTGATACAAGCCTCTTAGGTGAGCTGCCTGCTCTCTCATGGCATTGAGAAACACAATGTCACAGCCCAATGAAAAGCAAGATAAGAGCACACAAACACATATGCAAGCAAAGAAATGGCTTTAGACTGCTAAGAAACATTGCCCATTTAACCATATCTAATGTTTGTACTCTCTCACACACACAAAACATTTGGTGCCTGAGTAATAATTCTATTTGCTTGAGAGGGAAAAAGAATGAAAGGGCAAAGGCAAGGTTACTAGAAGGGCATGCATAAAATGTTTCTTATTCAACTGTGACGAAGACAGCTGAAGACAAAATGCCTACTGATTTCTGCAAGTGCCCAGTACCCTACAGTAGTGATACACAGAAACAGAGAATAGCCTTTCCATATTCAAACTTACAACAATTACATGCCTGAAAAGAACCTTTAACTGTAATAAAAACCAGAACAAGTCACTAAGAAAAGGATGAGAAGATACAATCTTCTAATAGCCCCTTTTGGAGGATGCAGTAATTTGTATACTCTTGCTTCCTACTTGTCAAAATCAACTGTCACACCTTACACTGACACCATGGGCTTGGAATATGTGATGCAATGCAACGATGGCTCATGATGACAAGCATGCAGAATTAACCTGTCCCCTGTATTACAGCTGATCCACCCAGTTATGACTCACTGGTGAAGGACTGAACTTTTTTGTCCTGAGGCAAAGGGCACAGCAGCTGTGTCTCCCAGACACAGTGCCAGTGCTTTCATGACATCTCCAAGTGCACTCAAGATAATACTGATTGAAGGGAAGTTTTCTTCTAGCACAGGGATTTTTAGGACAGACAGACAAGTAGAAGGCTTGCAGACAAGCGAAACAGACAAACAAAAACCCTGTAGCTTTCACACTCTGGGCTGAGGTCTCAAACTTAAATGAAATTGGGGGAAATTACTCAATCATTTGTTTGTTCACTTTTTTCAATATCTGAAACAGATCATGGTCCCGAACAAGGTGAAATTTTGATGGATCCTGCAGCTGTTCCCATTGTTTCATCCCTGATGTCCAGCTTGATATCACTAACATTAACACAACAGCAAACAGCTGCTTATACTTCTGTTCCTGGCAATACTCTGGTCTCACAAATGTAAGCAGGGCTGATGACAGATACTGGAGGTTGCTGAGAGCAGTTGATTCCAGAAGCAGGTGAGTTGATATTTAATTTCAGGGGCATCCTTTTGGAAAGCATTCTACTATTCATCCATACCAAATCACATTCATTCCTATCTGTAAGTCTTTATGTAACAGTCACTCTCTGGGACAACATGAAAATCGAACTGCATAGAGAACTCCTGAGTAAAGCAGAAGTCACTACCAGAAAAGACCATGATGCTAAGAGCTCTATCCCCCCCATCTCTTCTACTGCTGAGCAGTGCCCAGCATGAAAACCAGTTCACATAACACCTAACAACTTAGTATTTACAACAAATTAAAACAGGTTCTGCTTAGAGAAAGGAAATTGTACATAGAATTTTGCTAATTCACTATTTTAAAAATCGAGTTCTTATTTCAGAGCTGGCTCCACTGTAAATAAATCAAAGTTCATCGTTCTCTCTCACCTGTTGTGCACCCAATTATAAGAATATTCCTTTGCAAAGAAATTTAGAAGAACATTAAACTGTGGTGCTTTTGTAATGGGGTTAAATGGTAACTGAAACTTGATAATTTCCTCAGCAGTTTTCCCCACATTTTTAAGGAATAACTCCTGTCAAGGACAATGTAACAACACAACAAAGGATGATCTTTCATTTGCGAAGAACAGGAAAATGCTATGGAAATACTGAATGTTTTTAGAAACAGAAACTCAGATAGCATCATTTATATCGGTTATCTAGAGAGAAACTGAAAACTCAGGTTTCAAACTGTGCCTGTCTAGACTCAATGTCTTCTGAGCCACTTAACAGCTGCTTCACTGTGAAAGTGGTAATTAAATAACCACAGCAGAAGTACAAATGACCCACAATACAGGAAGTTTGGCAGCTCAGACATCTCAGGTCACCCTCACTGCTTCTAACTGGATGCACACCGCCGTGCAAAGCCCGAGTCTGCAACTGCTGCGGAAAATGTGCGTAGGTCAGAGTAGATGATCCCTATGAGCTGGGTAAGGAACATCGGAGGCACCAATGGGAAACACCCTCCCTGCAGGACCCCCCACTGTTTCAGCTAGTTTCGGCTCACGACACCCTGTGCACCTCCCAGTCGTGCAGGAGTAGCTACCGAAGTTGTGACCTGTTAGCCCAGTTCAGCACACAACTGTGAAATGGCTCTGCTCGTGCAAGTCCTGCGCAAAACAGTTCTTTTGTTCTGGAAAAAAACATTTCTCTGTTTGAAATAGCAGGTCTGGACTATGCTATAAGCACATCACACAATTTGGAACAGCAGAGCTTCTCAGATACAGGGGCCTGTTACTTGCAACTCCTTTAAAGAAATGCAGGTACAGCCTTTGCAGGACATGCACCTGTACTAGACATGGTAAATAAGAGGTGTTCCCAAAAAGAGAGTTGGGAAAACTTGCTCAAGTGGTTGTGAAATATAGCTGCACAGCAGCTTTTATCATGTTCCTGTGACCTATATTATTGAGCTTAGTTTCACAAAATAAAGGAACTGGAATATCAGAAAGCATTGTGGTAAGATGGAGAAGCAGCAATAACAGCTAAACAAACAACTCTGGAATCATTCATATCTGATTGAAATACTTTGTTAACAACTATTTAGAAACAACTGTTTCTAAACCACTTCAGGAATAGCCACGAAAATAGCTTTTAAAACCAGTATTCTTAAAATGGCAGACAAATTTTCCTCTTAACAATTTTAGCTGTGTATTTTTGTCTTTAGGTTACACTGTCCTCAGGTTCTTTTAGCAGCACACAAGGTAGAATTTGAGCAAGTCAAGATGTCCCTTTCAATCAGTGCTATGAATCTGTGACTCTTTGTGACGAGAACCAAGCACATGGCTAGAATAGATGTCTCAGTGCATTCTGGCTACTTACACATAACCCTTCCGTCCATCCTCAGCCTGTACCTCCACTCATATTGTGGGAAACTGCATGCAAATACTCACAGATATCATAAAGGAGATCCCAGCACTCTATACGGGAGTGCAGAGTGATTCCTGGATGCTTGACAATTCTGTAGCGGTTGGGAAAGGTTCAAATATAACTCGTATCTGCGCGGCCATGTGGGAAAGAGGCATTCCTTAGGGATGCCTCTGACGAAGCTAATGGCTCATGCTCTAATTCCAGCCCTTGAGACATGAGCAGGAAACCCTCTGAGATACTCTGGACTATAATAATCATGAGTTATCTTGTCGTCAGTGTGTTAACGTGGACTTCAGAAATTGCTGGGCCACTCTGCTTCAAGGCAGGGCTGAGCCTGATTTCTAAGACAGGTATCTTTCTAAAGCACTTATTCCCTCCACCCTCTAAGCTTTGATAAGTAATGACCAAAACATCTTTACAATTTTGCTCACCTATCTGGCCAAGGCGGTGTTGCTTCCAGGTTGTCATGGCTGTAGTAGAGAGAAAGGACTGTGAGCTTTCCGGCTGGTCCTGGATCTGCTTCTACAGAGCTAAGGAACCACTTCCTACCCTAGCCACCATTTTTGTACCATGGTGTCCAATGTTGGGGCCCAGGAGTTCCTTAAGGACTAATCTCAGTGTCAGTATCCATAGAGCCATTTAAATTTATTGTTTGTATCTGTATGTATTCTTGGAGCATCAAATACTTGTTCTTGGAAGCAACAAACATTACCTTTAGATCTAGCGTCCCATTCAGTCATGAAACGTGACTACTTAGTTCACTTCTGTTCCCTTGATTTCACCCTTTTCGGCTCTGACTTTTGGCTTACAAAAACATTCATGTTTTTGATCCTGTAGCCTAAGGGGACTCTCTTGACCACAGTTTCTGTTTTGTTGCTCCCCAACCAAATTCTCTTCCCCAATTCAAGCCCTTGGTGTATGCCTTTGGTTCCTAAGTCCCCAAACAACTTGTCCTTCATTGAATCCACTAAGACTTTGGAACGTGCTCTTGGCTATCCTTGCTTGCATTAACAAGAATGTAACAGTTGTGCAGTAAAAAGGGTTAGAGAGATGCAAAGAACCCTGAGGGTTGGCTTGGGTCTAGCAGGTGGGAAAAGAAACTTGATTACATGTTTCTAATAGTAGTATAACTTGCACTTTGCAATTTTCAAGAAGGTTTGCACTGATGAAAACTCAGAAACCCTACTGTAGCATGAAGTTTACTCTTCTGAAAATCATGAAATATGTAGCTATCTAATCAATTTGCTATTTTCCCTGATTTTTTTCCTTATCTTTACAAAACTGAAATATCCATAGAAGACATTGGCCATTACGAGGTGATGTCAATGGCCAATTGAGTTCCATGAATAAAACAATGAATTATAGTCCAAGTGAAAAGTCCATGCATAGTGTGTATCCAACTGCACAATTAACAATTAGTATTTTTTAAAGATACTTGTGAAAAAAATCCAAGTTTATTTTCCAAACTATTAATGAAAAACGTAAATTTTAAACATTATCTAAACAGATAAAAATGTAAATGTAAAGGACCTTCTTCTTCCCTCTCTATGCTTCTACTCAATATTTCTCTAATGTGTTTCTTGGTTAAAAAGAGCAATTATATTTTGATATATATTCTGCTCAGCATGTGAAATTCTATGTACATGCTGTTGTCAGATGAAGAACTATTTGCTCAGCTGGTGGGAAAATACAGTGTTTATGCTCAAAACTAGTAGCCAATGGAACCACACAATGCTTACTGTACAGGATTGTGTTAAGCACTAACCAAGAAGAGGCGCAAAATAATGAAGTTACTTCCATATTTGGGAAGTAACACCAGTTTAGCCAGCAGTCAGCTACAACTTTGGGGTTTACGACCACCAGAGGGAACCCCGGGATATAAGAACACATGTGCAAAGGGGATGGAACATTTAATAATAATAATTTCAGGGAAATAATTATGTGTGTTTATTCCAGGAAAATCAATTAATATTATGTAAAATACAGTATAAAAGTGGGAGCTTTTCTACGCTTAACTCCACTGATGGAGATATCCCCTGTGAATCCAGTGCCATAATAAAGAATGCCTGCTTCTTAATGCTACATTCATGTTAAGGAGCTTTATTTTGCTGAGTTTTGGTAATAATACCTGCTACAGATTTAGTTTTTAAAAGGAAGCTGTTTGCTTAAGGCTCCTTAGAGATGTGACTTTTAAAACAGAGAGATTATTTTTGAAGCAAAGCTAGCCCCCAAAAAAACACCCAAACAACTTGGAGCCTATATATATATATATATATGTATATGTATATATGTATATGAAAACAAGGCTGGTGAAGGGTCTGAAACACAAGTCCTGAGGGACTCGGGATATTTAGCCTGGAAAAACAGAGGCTCAGGGAAGACTTTGTCACTCTCTACAACCTCTACAACAGCCAGGTGGGGGTCGGTCTCCTCTCCCAGGCAGCCAGTGACAGGATGAGAGGACAACAGTCTCTTAAACTGTGCCAGGAGAGGTTTAGGCTGGACAGTAGGAACAAGTTCTTCCCAGAAACAGTGGTTGGGCATTGGAATGAACTGCCCAGGGAGGTGGTGGAGTCACTTTACCAGAGGCGTCTAAGAAAAGACTGGATGTGGCACTCAGTGCCATGGTGTAGTTGACAGGGCGGTGTTAGATCAGAGGTTGGAGCTGATGATCTCAAAGGTTTTTTACAACCTAGTTGATTCTGTGATTCTGTGAAATATATATAGATATAGATTATATAGATATAGATACACTGTTTCCTTTTGTACTTCAGATGTGAAAAATATCATAACTATCATACTGTTTCAATCAGATGCTCTCACCCCTGATCACCACACTCTTTTTCTCATACCACCACACAGGGAGAGATTCCTGGCCATCTTCCTTGGCCTGTGGCTCTGCAATAATCAAAATACCGCGGCCAGATGGCTTTATTTTCCAGGAGGTGAGGATAGCATGATATGCCTCAGAGGGAGCATGTAATTTTTTATAGGACATTTTTTAAAAATTAAAATGCTGATGTATAGATATGACAATTTTGTGACAGTCTGTATATTGAAAAAGAATGTCTTTTCATCTCAGAAGACGAAACAAGGATAATCCTTGTTCTGAAAATTTCAAAATAAAAATGGATACAAGAGGAGGTGAAGGAATAAAAAGGGAGCAGATGAAAATTGAAAAAATGACCTGTTGACACGTACTTATAACAAAGCCCCATTGTTCTTGCTCATTGATAATTGGAAATTAAAAGGAGAAATTCTGGAGTAGGTAACAGAGGACAAGACAGAGCAAACATTTGGAGGTGGGACTTGGAGAACAAACCCTTATGAAATGTGGCTGCCGAAGTGAAAAGTAAGAACTTTGCAGGAGAGTCAGGAAAAAGCAGTAAAGAAATGGAAGGTATTCAGAGCATATAAAGGAAAAAGGTTGAAAAGGCCTGCATGAATAAGCAAGGTCTCCTTATCAAAATCAAATATAAAATGGAACCTTACAAGAGGTGGGAGCAGGACAGGCAGCTCAGAAGGAATACAGACACACTTTCTGAGCACATAGGGAAAGCCACAGTCCATCTGGAGTTGAATCTGATGAAGGATGTGAAGGATGCTGAAATACCCTATAGCAAAAGGAAGATCATAGAAAGTGTAGGAGACTGCTCAAGCAGGGAGGATACCTGGTGCTAAAGGACATGGATAAGACTGAATTACTCAGTGCCTACCTTCAGTGCAGGAGGATCAGGTTAGGGAACATCAAATGGTACTGGACACACAGGGGACCATTCCATCTGATGGATGCACAGGAGTGCTGAGGCAGTGAGCCTCTTCTGATTGTCTTTGACACATCAGCAGAACATGGGAGGTTCCTGAGGACCAGGGGAAAGAAAATTTCCCTCCTGTTTTCCAGAAGGGCCACAAGTTACAGCCAGAAAACTACAGGCTGATTAGCCTCACCTCAATCCCTGGGAAGGTGATGGATCAACTATCCTGGAAACCACTTCTAAACAAACCAAGAACAAGAAAGTGACTGGGAATAGTTGGCATGGACCTATGCAGTGCAAACCAACCTTCTATGTAGCCTTCTATGTCCAGATGACTAGTTTGGTGAATAAGGGGTGGCAACTGGAAATTGTGAATCTGAGCTTCAGAAGGGCTTTTACCACTGTCTCCCACAATATCTTCATAGACAAAATGACAAGGATAAACCAGATAAGGGTATGGTGAAGTAAACTGAAAGCTGGCTTGGGCAGCCAGGCTCCAAGCCTTGTGATCAGTGGCAAGAAGTCCAGCTGGAGGCCAGTCACTATTGGAATGCATCAAGAGTCAGTACTGGGGGCAGTGCTGTTTGAACCTTCTGACAGTTTGTAAAAGATACAAAACTGGGAGGTGTGGCTGATAACATACACGGGTGGATTGCAATTCAGAGGGATTTTGACAGTCTGGAGAGATGGGCTGACAAGAACTACATGAAATTCAAGAAAGAACATTCCAAGTCCTGCATCTGGGGAGGAACAATCCAAAGCAGCAGCACACACAGAGGGCAAACTGTCTGGAAGGCAGCTTTGCAGAGAAGGACCTGGGGGTGCTAGTGGACACAAAACTGACCGTAAGCAGCAATGTATCCTTCAGACAAAGAAGGCCAACATCATCCTGGCTTTCATTGTTATGTGCATTGCCACTACTTAGAGTAGCATGGAAACAGACCAGCTGAGGGTCACAAGGATGACAGAGTCTGGAGCATCTGACATATGAGGAGTGACAAAAGAGGTGGATTGTTCAACCTGCAGAAGGCTCGGGGAAATGTTACCAACATGCACAAATGCCCCATCAGGGGGAGTAATGAAGACGGAGACTGACTCCAAACTCAGGAAATTACTCTCGATGACCTGCTGAAGCAGTAAGCTGGAATAAAGGATCTGCAGAGGTCTATTCCAAACTCAGCTATCCTGTGACTGTGAAATTATGTACCTTGGCTTTCTAAATGTAATTATTCTCCAAGTATTCCACAATTTAATGCTGAGTGCATAAGCATAATTATTTCCAACAGCAATACTTGGGAGGTTTATAGGTTAATCAGCCTGGATCAATTTGTCAAGAAAAATACATGTACCTGAAGCATTATTGTTTGATATTTAAAAAAACCCCTGCTTTTATGTTCTATTACAAAATGATTTCTGAAGACCAAAAATACTGAGGCTTTATTCCTTCTGAATTTGTACTTTGAGGTTTCACTGCAGCCTGTAGCATTAACTTTTTCAATCCTTGGGCATAAGAGCTCTGGTGTCTAATTTTTCTGGGGTTCAGTTTTTTGAGATGAGAGAAAGACTGTGTTATGGCTAGCCTAGAACTACATTTCTTAAACCTCACAGGCCACTTCACATATGCTGATCAGATAGCTTGTTGCTGCCAGATAAAGAGGATACTGGCAGAACTGTCTCTTACTGGTCTCTCTCTCTTGCCCCTACTAGACAGACTTTTATATTTACAAGTGCTCTAGGACTTAAATAAAGTTCTGAACTCACTTAGGCATGGAGGCTAACAAGCAGGGAGCAATTGCATAGATTTCTGTATCAAATCCAACTGCATTCTTGTTTCATAATCTAAACATTTAAACAAGAGGAAGATGAAAGACAGTATTTATATAATAACAAACATGCAGAGCTGTAATACAGAGATTTCTTCAATTTAATTTAAAATAAGGAACAAAAGTGGATTTTTAATAAAAGAAGTCAAACATTTCAGAGTTTAAAGTACTAAAACCATGTTTCAAAGACACACAATCCTTACCAGCTCATATTCCTTTATAATAAGGTATTTTATGAAGCGGTTTCAGAGTACAGATGCATTGATGGATCTAATCACACAAAGAGAGAACTTCCACTCTGTCCCCTTATTTTTATATTTTCATAAAGAGGATGGCACATAAGCAAGAGAAAGCAAATTTGTCCTTGCCTTCTATTTGCCCAGAACCTCAGTGATACCATTCTAAACAGCAACAGTAATAGTAAAGTGAACTGGAGAATATGTACTTGGAAACACTAATACAAATTCTGAAACAGCATTTCAGCAGATTTTAAATACAATTTTAATTGCAATCCAGGTGACGAACTGTCTTGCCATCTGAGGATGGATACTTAGATCAGTTTTCTCTCTATAAAGCTTATGTAAGCAATGGTTTTCAACAGAAACTGATGGTTGAGAAGAAAACTGGGAGGTTTGTATATGGTTAAAAGCTTTCTCAGATACACTAGTAAGAGAAACTTTTGTGGTTTTGTTTTTCACAGCCTTCTCAGCATTAATACCAGTATCACTACAGGTTAATCCACTATTGTTCCTTTGTTAACTATCTAATTATATTTATCCTGTTCTATCAGTTCAAAATTACATGAGTGTTTATATTGCATCACCTTTGCCGTTTGGAACAAGTCTCATATCTAGGCCACTTAGGGCCTTTATGAAGGAGATTTCTATTAAATGAATCTTTTTCAGTCTGCAACAAACTACACTCAAACACTGTTAATCAATATTTTGGCAAAATGATGAATGAACAAAGAACTGCAGCTTTATAGCACATGGGAGGGCTAATTTTGTTTTTAATTTAAGCATAGTACACATTTGCATTAAGTCCCAAGCACTTGATTAAAACACCAGGGTGTATCATGCCCCAAGGCATAATGAGGCACCTTTGAGGAGGCAGATTGGCACTACCTAAAGAACACTGCTCTCTGTGAATTGTTGCACTCCACACTAACAGACAGGAGACCAAGTGTAATGTCCCTGCTACTGAACTGTCACAACTCCAGGTGGCCCCATGCTTCAGGGAACCTTCACTCTTTGCTCCCCCACTAACCTTAATATACCCGCTGAAAGAATCCATGTGGCAGTAGGTTTGATTAGAGAAGTTGCTCAGGCTGAAGGCCTTACCATACTTGATTTTCCTCCATTACAATCCTGAAAGTACATTGAAGCTTCTGCTTTTAAACCAGGTATCAACTTGAACGCTGAGTGCTGCAGCTTTTTACCTTAAACACCTCATGAGAGAGTTCTCCCTCCCCATACAACCAGAGTGCAAAATGACATCCCAGAGGGGATGGCAGAAAGGTGGATCCTTTTCTAAACAAAGTTATTTATGCTAGCTTAGTGTTTTCCCATGTAACATTGCTTGAGGACTGCTCATTCATCTGCATGGTTTGCTGAAGTATTGGAATCAGTACCTTTACTCGTTTTATTTATGAAGAAGCCTCAACAAAGTTTGTTTGCATGGAACCATTAACCCTACCTATTGCACAATAAGCAGCCATTCAATCTAATCTCCCAGGCAAACACCTTCTAGGACAAAGAATAAGCTTTACTGCTTCAGTTTAATAAACTGTGATTATTTGCTTTACAGACTACTGGAGACAGGCCCTCAATCTTCCTCAATTCCCTGTACTGCCATATTTTAAGTCAAGATACTCTTTTGCATAGGCTGTTTCTCCCTTGGAAGAGACACACAAGCCAACCAAGTAAGGGTTATATGAGCTCTACTCCAACAATTCATATGTATCAGCTCATAATTCTCTGGCTGAACTGGTATTGTGACTGTGCCAATATTGAGCATGGCAATTCAAATCATGGCTAAAAAATGCCTACAAAGCTCATTGAGGCAATCTTAAATCAATATAAATGTGATCATTAAACTCTAAATGCAGGAACGAATAGAAAAAAACCTGCCACTTTCAGTTACAAATGACATACAAACACAATAGGGGAAGTTGAAAATTAAGGTAATTTGTTTTACTTGAAAAGTTATTTTTAAGGAAGTTATAATGAAATCACTGAAGCCAGTGAAAAGGCATGTTGCTGGCCTCATGATTTATGTGGAAACTAACATTAACCAGGAACTAACAGACTACCCAGGCAGTGTTGGCTCTAGAATGGACTGACACATCACCTGTTATTACCAGTTATTAGTAGCTTTTCACTTTTAGTTTTAAATTATACTTTTAATTTGGTCAAATCCTCACCAGGTGAGATCCCATCTTTTCTGACAGTAAGCTGCCTTTAAATTGTTACCTCCTAACTTCTCATATACAGCTAGAGCTACCTTGAAAACCAAGCTTTCTACAGTTATTGTGGTGACTAGAATACTTTTCAAAACCACAACTGAGTTTGTAGCAGTTTACCTCCTTTACCTACATTAATAAGAGAGAGCTGTGGAGGAAAAAACCTATTAGAAAACATGCATATACTGCAATATTCAGCTTGTGTTATTGGTCAAGAATCCTGAGAAAAAGTAGACCTTCTCATGTACAGGTAAACATAGTCTCTTATGTATGGCTATGCTTCTTCTGGCAAGCTCAGTATGCAGGCACAGCTGGTCAAGTCATTTTATCCTCCCACAGCATACCCCAGATTAATGGGGTTGAATTTAAAACAGTTAATGCAATGCATGTTTGCCTACTACACAATAAGCAAAGAAAGATAAAATTGGCATTTCTGACCCCAGATCTAAAATGCTGAACTGTAAAAGAGAGCAGAAGTCATGGGAGGTTTCTTCACATGAACCCCCTCAAAAAGAAAGCCACATCACAGTAATAGGAATTGCCATAAACCCTGTAACGAAATAAAGGCAAGAATAGTTGGCTCAGAGGATTAGTAATGAGCAACTGACTCTTTCATTAACTGGGCACTAACCCAAACGTAGCCAAGGCTAGTAGCCACCAGGTTGCTTTAGCACTGCTGGGCCTCCACAGACAGCAGTATGACTGCTCGAATTGCCCCAGTCCTTGGAGCAGCTGCTCTGACTCACAGAGGTCAGCACTGCCAGCAACTCACAGGTGCACACCTATGCTAGAAATAGCAATCCCATCCTGCAGCATTCAACATCACCAAGAAAATGTTCAGACTCAAAAGCAATACAGAAAAATAACAAAGGCCATGCAGCCCAATGTCAGCCCCCCTGTACTAGATCTGAGAATCACAAAGCAGTTAGTGTTGGACGAGACCTGTGGAGATCATCCCGTCCAACCCCCCTGCCAGGGCAGGGTCACCTAGAACAGGTGAACCAGGAACACGTGCAGGTGGGTTTGGAATGGCTCGGGACAGGGAGACTCCACGACCTCCTTGGGTAGCCTGTGCCAGTGCTCTGCCTGTGTAAAGAAGTTCTTTCTCACTTTGCGGGGAACTTCTTGGTGAAACTTCTGATTTAGTTTATGGCCGTTGTTCCGTGTCCTGTTGCTGGGCCTCGCTGAAAAGATTCTGGCACCTTGGTCTTGCCATCCACCTTTGAGGTATTTATATGTATTATTGAGATCCACTCTCAGTCTTCTCTTTTCCAGACTGAACGGGCCCAGCTCCCGCAGTCTCTTCTCAGAGATGCTCGGCAACAACGGCAATATCCGGCTACCCCCGATCCCCACCTCTGTGGATAAGGGGCTGCGCTCTCCTCAGCGGCCAACACCAAAGTTGGACGACACGGAGCCAGCCCTCTGCCGCGCCCACACCCCTCCCCGGCGGCCGGACCGGGCGGGCGGGCAGCACCGCTCTCGCCTGCCGCCGCAGCCCAACGCCTCCCTCGGCGGCCGAGGGGGCTGGACCCAAGGTCAGGCGGCGGCGGCGGCGGCGGGCGGGGGCCGGGCCGGTAACGGATGTGCCCGCCCGCCCCGCCTCCTGCGCTGACAGAAAGGCGGCGGCGGCGGCTCTCGGTGCGCAGCGGCTGCCGCGCGCAGGCCGGTGCGGAGCAGCAGCGGCGCCTCCAGAGCCGCCCCAGAGCCCGCCCGCGGCAACCGCCGCCCTCGGGCCGCCCGTGCCCCCGCCTCGCTCCGCTCCGCCGCCGGCTCCTGCTCGGGCCGCCGCGCCCCCCGGGGATGGCGGTGCTGGCCCTGGCCTCGGAGGGGCTCGCCATCTTCGGGCTCATCCTCTTCGTCGTGCTCTGGCTCATGCACTTCATGTCCATCATCTACACGTAAGCGCCGGGGTGCGGGGGGATGGCGCCGGCGTTGTTCCGTCACCCACCCGCCATCGCGCCCGGGGCAGCGGGCCCCGTCCGCCGCACCGCCTCCGCCCCGGGCCGGCGGCTCCTCTGCCCCTGGGTGTCAGCCCGGGGGTCCGGCTGCCTCCCTCCGGTGTGCCTCCCGCAGACCCACCCCAGACACCTGGGGTTCGGGCTGGCCGTGCTCAGGGCACAGCTGTGTCCCTGCCGTCGGTCTTCGGGTAAAAAACTGCCCTCTGGGTTTCTGCCTTCTGCTCTGTGCCGTGATCTTTGCTCCTTTGCCTTTAGTGCTGCTGGGGTAGGCTTGGGGTTTGTTGTGTGCCTGTATACACCTGTAAAGCGTGGCTTTCCCGGTGGTTGTGAGAGACCAGAGTACACAGGACTTACAAAATGTGTAATGTTTGACTCTGCAACCGCTGTACGGCTGAACAACTGTAAGAACACAGTACTCTGTGCCAGCCATAAGCACACTTCTTTTTTGTATTGAGAAATAATGACAGTACTAGTAAAACAAGTATATATAGTGAGTCAGATCCTTCTTGGATAAGTCCAAGTAAAAATACCTTTAGAATTTGTGAGCAGTGTTTGCATTTTAGTGACTGTCAAGGCAGATGGAACCTGGCAGAGGAATTTTCTGTGGGTATGTGGGAAAGGATTAAGAATGCATCTCTTTGTAGATAGTCGTTTTGCTCTCTTAAGTAAAAGGCCCTCTTGCGTCACTACTAGGATTAGAAATACCTGATTTTCTGTTTGCTTTCCTTGTGCTTATCTATTCTCCTTTCTTGCTGCTCTACTGCATCTGATAGGTACCTGTGATAAAGCTCACAGAATGGGTCAGGTTGGAAAGGACCACAGTAGATGACCTGGTCCATCCATCCCTGTTCATCCTAAAGCACATGGCAGAGGACTGTCCAGAGGGTTCCTGAATATCTCCAGTGAGGGAGACTCCGCAACCTCTCTGGGCAATCTGTTCCAGTGCTCAGTCACCTGCACAGTAAAGAAGTCCTTCCTCGTGTTCAGGTGGAACCTCTGTGCATCAGTTTCTGCCTTTTGTCCTATTTCTGGGCATCACGGAGAAGAGCCTGGCTCCATTCTCTTGACACCTCCCTTCAGATACTCATAGACACTGATGGGGTCCCCTCTCAGTCGTCTCTTCTCAAGGCTGAACAGGCCCAGCTCCCTCAGCCTTTCCTCATATGAAAGATGCTCCAGTCCCTTAATCATCTTCATAGTTCTCTGCTGGACATTCTCTTTTGTCTCTCTTTTACTGGGGAGCCCAGAACTGGACACAGCACTGCAGGTGAGGCTCACCAGGGCTGATCGGAGGAGCAGGATCACCTCTCTTGCCCTGCTGGCAATGCTCCTCTTAACGCAGCCCAGGATGTCACTGGCCTTCTTGGCCACCAGGGCACACTGCTGGCTCATGGAGAGCTTGTTGTCCACCAGAGCTCCACTGAGCTGCTTTCCAGCAGGTCACCCCCAGCCTGTGCTGGTGCCTGGGCTTGTTCTTCCCCAGGTGCAGGACCCTGCATTTGCCTTTGCTGAATTTCAGAAGGTTCCTCCCTGCCCATCTCTCCAGCCTGTCAAGGTCCTTCTGAAGGGCTGCACAGTACCCTGGGGTATTGGCCAGTCATCCCAGCTTTACAGTGTCAGTGACACTGCTGAGGAGCCCTCTGCCCCTTCATCCAAGTCATTGATGGATAAGTTAAACAAGACTGGGCCCAGTACTGAACCTTGGGAGACACCGCTAGGAACAGGCCTCCAACTGGACCCTGATTATGACCTCTGGGATCCGCTGTTCAGCCAGTTCTCAATCCACCACTCTTCACTCATGCCGTCCACACTTCCTGAGTTGAATTCATGCATACTGAAGATTTGCTTCTTCTTCTCTTGTTTTTATTTTTTATGTTTGTTTAAAATGTGAAATCACTTATAAGCTCTTATGGTTTTATTCTCTTCTACTGTAGTTCAGTTACCCTTAGATCTTATATTCACTTGGATAATTAACTTCTTGAAAACTACCTGTGTGGGTTATCTTGGACACAAATGGCAGGATTTCAGTACAGGGGGACAGAAAGGGTGCTTAGTGGGGGAAGAGACTACTTTGGTCATGGCTGATTTTGGTCAGCTTTAAAGCTGATTAAAACAGTCCATTGCATGCTTAAATCTCAGCCTGTCAAGTGAGTGTGTGTGGTGCTACTGCTCATAAATCTTTCAAGAATAAGTGACAGCTGTAATGGGCAGGAGACACAAATGGGGAAGACGTGCAAGAGGACGAACAGGAGGAAGAAGGATGAGATATGCGAAGAGATGTGAGAAGAAAGAACAGGGAAGAGATAGAGGGAAGAGTACACTTTTGGGCAGTCAGTGCCACGAGAGCTATCCCCTCAAAGGGACGGCCTGCTGTGAAGGCAACAGTAGGACAGGGGCACTCCTGAGTGCACTCTGAGCTGCAGGTAAGGCACCATTGAAGGGACCTGTGGGCAACCTGTGCTGGGGTAGAGACTCCCTGAGGGGCTGCAGTCCCATGGTTGACTCTTTCCTGAGGAGCCTGCAGCCTATGGCAGGCCCATATTGGGGCACAGACTCTGCCAAAGGGATTGCAACCTGTACATAAGTCACTCCTGAGCAATTACACCTGCTAGAGCAGAGTAGCAGTTTAAGGCACAACGAGCAGTGGAGGAAAATGAGTAAGAAGTAAGGCATGGCAGAAAAAGCATTATGTGCTGAACCTTGCCTCCTGTGTCATCTTGCTGAAGGGCTGGGGAGGGACCGGGTGTAAGGAGCAATGCAAATGAGTAATTCAAATAGGAGGGTGAGGGGGAAAATGTTTCTTTCTGAAGCAGAGCCTGGGGAAGGAGGGCAAAAGGCCCTTCCCTGAAGGTTAGGTTGTTTCTTTTTTTTGCCTCAATACCCAAATGGATAATTAGTTGCCTGATAATTGCCAATAATTTAAATAGAATTGCCTGAGTTGAGGCAATTTTACCTGTGACAGTAATTGGAGGGGAATGCAGGCAACAGCTGGACCTGGTATGGCCTGCATCTAGAGTGTTTGCAGTGGTGTGAAATCTGGAAGGAGTTGTATTTTTTGTAAATGGGAATTTGTGTTACAAGTATATGTAAAAATTGTGTGTTAACAGGCAGAAAACTTGGGGGGGGGGGGGTGAGAACTGGAGTGATCCAGTCTCAGCCTCTGAGGCTCCTGAAGAAAAGTCTGCTTCCAGCAGGGTTCTGGAATCGCCAACTCAGCAGGGCCAGAGTTGGGAGCTGTCTTTGACAGAGTAATGGGCTGATGGCAACAGGGGTGTTTAGTGCAAAACAGTGGCCCATGGTTGGAGGTGAGCAGATGGTAGCACTGAGGTGACCAAATTGCAAATTGTTCTGGGTTCACAGGCTGTTGTGATGAAGGTGCCCTGGTTACAGTGATTCGGCAGATCCGAGGAAAAAGGATCACAGCTCCCCATAGTGTGACCGCACAGCTGCTCTTTGAAGTGAAAATAAAGAAATGATGGACACTAAAGCAGCCATCCCAGGGAACTGTCCTTGCAGTGACTGTGGTGGTGCTGGAAAACTGTAGCTGATGGGATGTAGCTGATGGCTAGAGAGGGCAGTGTGCCGGTGAGTTTGGAGCCTGTGCTACGTGTTAGCGTTGCCCTGTGCAAGGGAGGAGGGCTGGGGGGTTGTCTAATGGAGTTGTATGTGGAGGAGTGGCCTGGTCCTGCAAGCAGTATAGTGGAGGAGGTGATCAACTGTATTTGCTTTGAATGCTGGAGCATGTTTACGGGGAAAGGACCCCAGATAAAAGATGACTGTTAGTGTTATGCCCTGAGAACTCTGGTGGCTGGGCACTGTTACTAGTGCCCTTTGTCTCACAGAGACTAGTTTTATCCTGGATGGCAAACATAGCACACTGCACCCTTTCCTAGACCCCTGAGGTATGAAGGGGTCTTCACTTATGGGCAGAAACTGCTTTTTTATGTCAGTGGGGGGATGCAGTAATAGAATAGAATTAGGTGATACTTGGCATATATTGAATAATACATTGGTCCTGTTACAGGAAATAAGAAAGATGAAACTAATTAGTCTTCCTGTTTTCTCTTTACAGACAGTATTGTTAGTTTAACTTTTTAAAAGTCGTTGAGGTACTGCTTGTACTCAGTCTGCACTGTGTCTAGCCATGCTCTATTGCTGAACTGTAAGGTCTCCTCTGTGCCACTAGAGTACTAAGATAATGTTGTGACATATCAGTAAAGCTGTTGTGGACTAGACAGTCATCCTTCTGTGGTTTTCTATTGGTATTTAAAAAGTTTGATTTAGCAAAAGACTTAGAATGTGTGAATTAAGTAGGCAAAGGGAGTTACTCAAGAAAGTAAGTTTTTTTGTCTTGAAATGCTTTCAGCAGTTGTTAAGATTAAGGTCCAGACAATATTTCTTTTGCATTGGTTCATGCTGTGATTGCTTCCAAAGTTGTAGTAGTTGTAGCTCAAAGCTAAGGTACTGTTCTTCCATACTGCATTTGCAAAATCTGGTTCTTGACACTTCTTCCCTCTAATTTCAGTGGGTTTGAAACATTTTGGTTGGAAACATTTAGGTTGGAAAAGACCTCCAAGATCATTGATTCCAGCCTTTGACTGATCACCATCTTATCAATTAAGCCTGAGCACCAAGTGCTATGTCCAGTCGTTTCTTGAATACCCCTGGGGAAGGTGACTCCACAGCCTCCCTGGGCAGTCCATTCCAATGCTTGACAACCCCTTCTGTGAAGAAATTCTTCCTGATACCCAGCCTGAACTTCCCCTGACAGAGCTTGAAGCCATGTCCACTTGTTCTGTCAGTAGTTGCCTAGAAGGAGACACTGACCCCCACCTGGCTACACCCTCCTTTCAGGGAGTTGTAGAGAGTGATAAGGACTCTCCCCTGAGCCTCCTTTTTTCCAGGCTGAACAACCCCATTTTCTTCAGCTGCTTCTCACAGGACTTACTCTCTAGACCCTTCTTCAGCTTCATTGCCCTTCTCTAGACATGCTCCAGCACCTCAATGTCTTCCTTGTTGTGAGGGGCCCAAAACTGAATACAGGATTCACTGGTGTGGCCACCAGTGCCAAGTGAAGAGGGACAATCACTGCCCTGGTCCTGCTGGCCACACTGTTGCTGATATAAGCCAGGATTCCATTGGCTTTCTTGGCCTCCTGGACTCATGGCTGGCTCATGTTCAGGCAGGTGTTGATCAGGACCTCCAGGTCCTTTTCTACTGGGCAGCTTTCCAGCTACTCTGCCCCCAGCTTGTAGCACTGGATGGGGTTGTTGTGGCCAAAGTGCAGGACCCAGCAGCTCACCTTGTTGAGCCACTGTCATGGCTTAAATGCAGATAGCAATTAAGCACCCACAGCAGCTCACTCACACCCCCCCATCACCTCCACCCTAGTGGAACACCACTTAACAACTGGTCCTGGCCTATCGATCCAGATCCCTCTCCAGAGTCTTCCTACCCTCCAGCAAATCAGTATTCCTGGCCAATTTAGTGTCATTATGAATGTACTGTGCACTTGATCCTGTTGTCTGGGTCCCCAATAAAGATATTAAAGACATTAGATAATGTTTGGTAACTCTTTTAAGCTATTTATTTGTCTTTCCATTTGTATTTATCTGGTCAAAAAACCTGAACTCATGTGAAGTCATGTTCTGGCTTTGAGTCTTCATTGTTCTTGTCCCAGTTGTCAGTGGCAATTCTAATTATAGCACTTAATGGAAATCACTTTAAGGCAGCCACAGTAAGTTGATATTGAGGTTGCTCATTGTCTTGGTTCCCAGGTGTAAGTGGGAAGGGTACTGCATGTCACTTAATTGATAAACATACTGCTGTTTTTAGACAAATTCTTTTTAAAAGCTTTTAGTTACAGTAGTCAATGAAGAAATAATGAATTCTGCATTTATGTGGCATTTGGGTGTAACTGGGCCTTGTCTGCTGGGTGAAAATCAAGACTTTTCATAAATGTATACATGTAATAAAAAACCCAGACGAAACTAGAAGTAATTAATAGCCTTATTGTAGTGTTTGTGGGCACAAGGAGGAAATCCAGTTTGCACAGATGCATTAAACTCAAGTTTCCAGAGGTACTTCTGCAACACTGAAGAACTTCTTAAACATGGCTTCTAAACCTAAACAAAAACTTCCACATATATGATGCTTAACTTCTGCCTTTTTTATGTGAAGTAATTTTGATATTTTGGTTAATAATCTCTTATTGCATAGTAATTGTGACACTGAATTCTGAAGAAAATAACAGTTTTATGTCTCTTTATTTCTCTGTTTGTCTCGTCAACCCTTTTTTTTTTCCTCATTGACCCTCTCTTGCTGCTCAGTCTTTAATTTGTGTCCAGGTTTATCCTGCTCTAATCTCTCTGTTTCTCACTGTCATCTCATTTTTGCCTTTTTGTTTGTTGGTGGGACTCTCTCCTTTTTTGGACTTTCTTAGGTTTTCCAGTGTCTGGCAATAGCTTGGGTAGGGTATCTGTTAAGAGCAGCAGTAGTTACTCAATTAGCCATCAAGTTGCATTTTTTTTGTTTTGTGGAACTGCTGCAGACGCATCCTGTTGCAGATAGGAGCCAGGTAGATTGTAGTGTATACTAATTTAAAAGGCAATGTTTAGAGAACTCTCCTGTTACTATCAAGTGTTACCAAGCATAAGTGAACAAACATTTTGGTAGACTCTGATGGAGATAATCCAAATACTCCTTTATGAGATGAGAGATACCCTTGCCTCCTGTTGATAACCAAACCTGGAGAACTGCAAAGTGTGATTGTAGTAGAGCTTCTCTAGGAAGTGGTGGGAAGATGTCTAGCACATGCAGAATGCCGTGTCTGTTCTTGGATATGTGACTTAAAGGAACCTTTATTCAACTTGAACAACTTACACTTAAATGTTTTATGCAGGTTGTCTACCTCAAGGTAAATAGTTTTTCCAGTTATGTAGCTGATGACAAGGATGATGTAAAGTGTTGGTGACTAACAGCAGATTGTTGTCTGTGATCTTGAATGTGTGCAACAGGGAACAGAGCAAATTCATGATCTGATTAGCAGCGTCTTTTTGCAAAAGTTCTTCAAGGGTTAAAAGCAAGCAAAAGAAATACTTAGGTGTTTGATCATAAACTGGGACATTGGAGAGGCATGAAAAGTTGGAAAGTTATCTGAGGCTTCTGTTTGGTCTGACGTGACGTTTAATCTTCCTGCTTTTTCCCTCAGTAACCCTGTCTCCCATAATCTGTGCATTGATGATAGGCCCTACTTTATGCAGAAACCCGAAGGTGTTTGCCACAAGTGTTACATGCGTACAACTTTATGTTGTATGGGTTGTATGGTTTCAGTAAATGGAGAACAACATTGTAGCAGAGGCAAATCTGAAAGAGAGCAAGGCAAAGATTGGAAGTCAAGTGGTTACTGGGGAGGAAGACAGGAAAATGATAGGGTGTGGGAATGCAGAGGTCAGAATAAACAGAATATCCTGAGCTGGAGGGGACCCACAAGGATCATAGAAGTCCAGCTCCTGTTCCTGCACAGGACATCCCCAAGAGTCACACCATGTGCCTGAGAGTGTTGTCCAAACACTTCCTTAACTCTGGCAGACTTCATGCTTTGACTGTTTCCTTGTGGGAGAACGTTTTTCTAGTATCCAGCCTGTGTTCCTTGACCTTCACGCCATTGCCTTGGGCCCTGTTACTGCTCACCACAGAGGTGAGATCAGTGCCTGCCCTTTCTCTTCCCTCGTGAGGAAGTTGTAATTTTAATGAGGTCTCCCCTCAGTCTCCTCCGGGCTGAACAGACCAAGTGACCTCAGCAGCTCTTCATAAGGCTTCCCTACAGAATCGTCACCATCCTGGTGGCCCTCCTTTAGACAATCTCTAGTAGCTTTGTATCTTTTTTTTTTCTATATGCTTGTGCCCAAAACTGCAGACAGTACTTGAGGGGAGGCTGAACCAGTGCAGAGCAGAGTGGGACAATCTCCTCTAACAACCTGGAGTCAGAGGTGAAAGCCATTTTTTTCAACACTGTGAAGGAAATTGGAGTGCTTTAGGCTGGAAATGCCAGTTGAGGGTTCAGTTCCATCCCCTGCTTGAAGCTGAAACAAATTTTCACAGTTTGCTGTATGTTCACAGTGCATTGATATGATAATATTAGTTTGTGATAGAAGATGGAAACTATTGAAGGAATGCTAAGTTTGAGATGCACAAAATCATCAGGTATTAATAATTTCTGGGACCAGTTGTGTTTGACATCTTATTAATGACATGGAGTATATGACATTATAAGCAAGTTTGCTGATGGTACAGAACAGGAGAGAGTGGCTAATAGACCAGATAAGTTCAGAGGGACCCAGACAAGCTGGAGAGATGGTCTGACAAGAAGCATATGAAGCTCAACCCAGGAAAATCCCGTGTCCTGCACCTGGCAGAAATAACTCTGTGCATCAGTACAGGCTAGAGACTGACAGGCTTGACAGCAGCTTGGCAGGAAGAGACCTGTGAGTGCTGATTGGTGCCAATCAGCCAATTAAACATCACTTTGATTATGAACAGCAGCATGCTTTTGGCAGAGAAAGCCATTGCTGCATTGTTAGCAGGTTGAGGAACGTGATCCTTCTGTTGTACACAGCACCAGAGGGGCTGTGTCTGGAGTGCAGAGCACAGTTTTGGTCTCTCCAGTATGAGTCATGGGTATGCTGGCACAAGTCTGGTTTAGGGCTACAGAGGTGATGGTGGGACTGCAGCATCTGACACACGAGGAGGGGCTGAGAGCTGGAACTCTGCCTGGAGAACGCTTGGAGGGATCCTGTTAATGTGTGTGAATACCTGATTGTTTGGAGGAATGAAGGATGTGAGGTCCAAGACTCATCTCAGTGGTGCCTAGTGACAAGATTAAAAGCAACAAGGGCAAATTCAAGTGAAAGACTGTTATTTCAAAGCAAAGGAGACACTCATTGCTGAGCATTGAAACAGGCGTTCCAGAGAGTTTGTGGAGGCTCCGTCCTTGAAAACAGGAAAAACTGGCTGGTCCTTAGCAACCTAATCTAGTTACCCCAGTTAGAGCCAGGCACTTGGATTAGCTGACCTCCAGAGGTGCCTTCCAACCTCTGCTGTATGGTGATTTTTTTGTGAAAGATGACATTGAGGCAGCTATCCTGGACTGTTATGGAGCAGTAGACTAAGAAGGAGGTTGTGTGGAGGCCGTAAGTTTTGTGTGTTGCTTATTTTAAACAAGTAGAAGTTTACCTGAAACCAAGTAATAATAAGGCTTAAATTTAGGTAATCCTTAGGGGAAGACATATCTGAAAAAAAACAGGAGTTAGTTTTTCATATACTGAAATTGTGAATAAGTTTCTGTATTACAAGCATGATAAACAGGGAAAGCTAAACAGTGCAGGACTAGAAATCTGAGAGTGGTAACAATGTGGGAGAAAACCAATAATGTTGAAGGCAATTAGGGCATGCCAATTTTTTAGTAATGAGAGTCAGGAGGATAAGACACAGACTATAAACTTTGGGGTAGACATTATGGTAGTAGTGGCCCTGAATGATTTATCAGAATGCAAGAAACCTAAGCCTAGATTAAAGACTGTCTAGTGTTCGTTTAAAGGAGAGGAATTACGGCAGTCTGGATGGTGTTTCTTCTCAACTTATGTTGCGAAGAGGGAAGATAGTACAATAGACATGTTTTGATTTTAAAGCCCACTTGTCACATCTCTTGGGAGTGGTTTGTATGGAAGGGGAAGATAGAAGGCTGTAAGATTTGGAGTATGTAGTATGGAAATGAAATGGGTTGGGTTAGTGGAGCTGTTACAGGGCAAAAAAGCATCCAGCTTTGTATGTGAGCTGGAGTGGAAGAAGCTGAATAGTGGGATGAGGAAAAATATAATCTTTCTGTCAGCATTTGTCAGGATATGAAGATTTTGAAGAAGTTTTAAGAAGTTGATGCTTTACATGAACTGTTTCCATAAAAGCATGGCTTTTGATTATGGTGGATGAGTAGAATGGTAGATGATAAATTACTCTAAAAATTGGAATCTGAAATTTCTGAGTTATATGCTGAGCATATTACTAGTTTTACTGTTTTACCAGAGCACCCTTCAGTATGTGTGTCCATCACTCATGAGAATTGCGTAATGCTAAATAGTGGTGTCAGAGTTCACTAGGATTTTTAAATAGTTTTTTAACTGAAATAAAATACTGTAGTTTTGACACATTTAATATTGGTTTTACATTTACTGACGACTGTGGTTTAAAAGAAAGTATTAATTACTTTGTGAGATATCTTTTCCTAGAGACTAAGAAAAGATTTTTATTTTGCTAATTGCAAGGTGACTAATTTTGTATTTTCTTAAATACATTACTTTTAATAGTGGGTGATGAGGACCTATGCAAGACTATATCTTCTCATAATTGGCCTGGGTGAATTCATACCCTGAATCAATTTATTCTAGTTTCAGCATGTATAAAGTAAGTCTTACACCGTCCTTTGGACAACTAGGGTAAAAAGCATTCTTACAAGCGTAAACAAAGATAGAAAATTGAAGGGGTGCATTGTACTAAGTGAAAGATTAGGACTGTCTTGCCAGCGCTACTTGCAACACTTTGCTGAGGATTTGTTTTATTTCTTGCAGCTGTTTTTTGAACAGCTGGTGGGTGCTTCTAGTGGACCAATCTTTTTTCATTAAACCAGCAGGATAACTAACAACTGGTATCTTTGCCAGTTTGTGCTGCTAGCTGGTTTGGTCTGGTTTAGACCACTTGAGCTCCGCTCTTTAGAAATAACTGTTTGTAAACCAAAGACTGTTTTGTTTTCTTCCCCCTCTCTTGGTAGGGCTCATCTTGGATTTGTTAACAATTTGAGTCCATGAGGAGGAATCTTTGAATGAAGTTAACCATTCACTTTTATGTCGTTTGCAGCCGTCCTATTCTTATTAAGCACTTGTCTTGATCTTTATTCAATTTGCCTGTGTTGTAATGATTTCCCAGACAACTGCTGCTTTGCTTTAATAATGGGTAGTGTGCTACACCTTATTTCTGCTTATTTTTTGAAGCAGAAGTATCATTTGTCTGGTCATACACACATGTTAAAATATTCAAGCTGATGAAAATCAGATATTGGTCAATGTACTGAGCTGTTATGGAGAAGATATCCCAAATGCTTTATACTGAAATACTTTGAGCTAAAAATTGAGTTAAAATTGAGTTCAAAATTGTTACTTCACACTTCCTTTTAAGTATTTTTAAGAGAGGTGATACATATGTTTTATACCTGCATTTCCAAGGAGATTCTTTTGTGTGGTTTGTGTTGTGGTGAGGGCAGTATTTTTTTGACAGTATGAACCAAGTATTGGGGGTTTTTGTAGACATAAGGTAAAATTTGATAAGTTGATTTTTCTGGTTCTTATTTGTTGGAAATGTAAAAAAAAATTTAAAATTGCTCTTCTGAAATGCAGTCAAGCATGATGTTGAGTGTAGAAGTGTTAAATTTTAACTTAGCATTTTCTTTCAAAGCGGTTTTGTTTTTATATAATTGCTTCCGTCAGTTTCTGGTGTTTCATAAAGGAGACTTATTCAAGCTTTCCAAGGTATTTGCAGCATGAGAGCAGTGACCCTCTTACTGACAATTGTGTAGTCCAGACAAGGTTTACAGCTTTTTTATTACCCCAGCTGTGGGTAATATGGCCCCAGACTGTGTGTTCAAACTTGTGTGAATTGGTGTTGGAGTGTCTTTTTCAGTACAAAACAGTATGCTATTTTGTACTCTGGAAACACTTGTTCCTGAATTAATGGAATATAAATCAGCCTGTCATACACTGAAAATAAAGAAAAAATGTTGGCATGTATGGTTTGTTAATATAGTTTCTGATTAGCCATTAACATAATTCTGTTACTGGCAGTTAACTGTTTTGAAAGTTTTAAGGGAGAAGAAACTGGAAAAAGCTGCACAGGAGGAGAAGCCTGGAGTCTGTAGGATGCACATTATGTAATGTTTAGCAAATAATGTTGTCATTTAAACTTGTGCCTTATGAAATAATTGAGGCCGAGCTAGTTTAATCTTAACAGATTTTCAAAAAAAAGTCAGAAAACTGAATGGAATAGTCTCACAATAAAATTGTTCAGAAGTTTTGTGTTTTAGAAGCTCCCACACTTAATATTGATGGGTTGATCCTGTACTAAAAGCTCTCTGCTGTGGTTGGTTTATCTGGCCCAGAGTTATGGCCATCCCCTGGAGATGCTTTCATAAACAAAACGCATATTATGCTGGATGCAGCAGTTCTCTAAAGTTGCATAATGTTTGTTGCAAGGAGTACCAAAAACATTTCTGTTTCTATGCCTCAGTGAATCTTGATTTGATGCTCAGGGGGATAATCCAAATCCCCTCCTACTGCTATGCCTTTCTAAACATTTCTGCCATTCTAATATGCCTTTAGTGAGCATGTGGCTATTTGGTGACTCAGATCAGCAAGCAATTTTTTTCTGTGGAGTAGTTCCCTGTTTGATCAGCAGGCTGATCCAATTTGTCTTGTGGTGCTGACTGTTTTATAGCCACAAGTGGGCTGAGGGTGTGGGAAAGCAGAAACAGGGAATAAATTGCTATTTTGATGGCAGACTGCAGATAGACTACAAGGAAAAACGTGTTTATTTTAATTCTTAGTGCGATGCAGCAATGGATGTGTTGTAGGCGACTTGCTGTGTCTCTGTTAAGTCCACTTCATTTCAGCTTGCTGAATTGTAAACTGTCAAAGACTTCCTCAGTAAAAGGGTTCCTGTTGCTTCAGGTTCAGCCACAGCCTATTGTATGGAAGCCTGTTTGTTTCTTCTTTTGTCCTGGGGGAGTGGGAGGGGAGTAGGAGAGAACATGTTTGCTGGCTTAAAGTTGAGGTGTCTAGTGTTTGCTCTTTCTTATTCCTGAAAGATAAGGTCGGGAGTTTTTTTCTACTTAAAACTGTAAAAAGTATTTGAAAGCATTTTTAGTTCCCCTTGTCTCTCCCCCATTGCCCCGTTTTAGAAAAGACTGTATCAAGTTATGGATTGCATCTGCTGAACATGACTTCATGGTAATACTTGGAAAATGCTGGTTGAAGAATTTCAGTAGTGCATGGAGTTTTTAAATTTGAAATGGCAAGTAGCACTAGATGGGACATTTACTGTTCTACATGATATGATTTTTTTTTTTTGGCCTTATTCTTAGCCACTGGTTGGACTATGCCTTTCCAAAACTGCATAAGCAAATTGGTGTTTGGTGTTCTTTTGTTTTGTTTTTTGGTTGTTTTGGGGTTTTTTTTAAGTTTTGACTTTTGGTGCTTTTGAGCTTGTTTTAGGTTTACTGGGGTTTTTTTTATCATTTCTCTTCTCCACTACCCATTGTGATTTCAGTGCATTACACTGACAGGTCCTTTTCATTTTGTCTGTGGAGGTATGGGAAGTATAGGGAGAAAATATGTACACTCAGTACACTCAGCTGGCATGTGATGAAGCACAATTGTAGCATGCTTTTCAACATAAACTCCTAGTATGCAAAAAAGCAGCGTTGCATTTCTTGTTTTCAGTGGTTTTGAGGCATGCACAAACCTGTGACTGTTCCTCTGCTGGCAGACAGCCGAGAAGTCTCTCCTACAAAGTGCACACCTGGATCATACCTACCATGTTCTTCTTTCAAACTCATCTACTTCCTCCTGTCTCTGAACATTTTATCAAGGCCAAGTGACATGTTAAATGTTTTTAATTATGTTAGGGTTTCCCCTTGAGTCCTTTCCTGTTGTCCACAGCTGTGTGTTTCTGCTCCTCCCTATTGTTGGATCTGACAGTTGTGTAACTGTTACGTTGGTGAATGTGTGGTTGGACTTGCCGTGTGTCCATATGGCTGTTGAATTGGATGTGAGCAGGTGACAGAAGTGGAGGATGGGAAAGAATGCCTCTCTGAGAGCAATGACTGACTGCTGCAATGGGTTGATCAGGCCAGCAGCTAAGCAAGGGTGCCTGGCACTAGCCTATTTTTATAGGCTGATGTCTTCCTTTCAGTCAAGAGAGGTAGAAGAGTGGTGTGCCTTAAGTATTACTTCAAGAGTCTCTTGTGAGCACCGGCAGTGTTTTCTCTTACTAATTAACTCAAGTTAGCTGTTTCTGGCAGATAAGGAGCAACCTATAAGGGAGTGAATGCTGTGAAGGAAAAGTGTGATGTAGAGTTGGTTGTGCAGTAGCTTTTAGGCACCTGACCCAAATCAATGGTCAGCTCATCTCAGCTCTTCTGGAAGCCCGCTGAAGCATAGAGGGAAGGAGACCCTATTCCTACTCTTCTCCTGTGGCCTTGGCAGCACATTCAGAGCCTTCTTGAACGTGCTCTGGAGTTCTGTGCAGCCTTCCATAAGATGCCTGAAATCTAATTTGGCAGAAGACAATCTGATGTGGAAGAAAACAAAAGGCAGATTTAACTTTCAGTTGAGTGAGTGATTTGAAGGAGGATTGTATGGACATCAATACTAGCATGATGTCTTGTTTGGTTGGTATTGATGGCAGCACAGGAGGAGGATTACTGGGGGACCTTTGCTGCCTGTGAAGCTGCATGATCATCTTGCTGCATCCTTTCAAGCTTACTAGGTTAAAGTGATGAAATTCTAACATTACATGTTGAGTAATAGTTATGTGGTGGTTTATGTATCTCAGCTAGTTCACTGTGGGATCAGACAAATGCCAGCACAGGACATCCCAGAAAGAGAGGAGGAAAGGGGGAGTGCCTCTGAGCAGTAGCAGCCTGCAGTTAAACTGCTTCAGCTACATTATAAAACTCCTCTCAAGGGGAAGAAAGGTTGAAAACAAGATCAAGGTGTTTAATTCTTGCTTTAAGAAAAATTCTCTCAATTTGCTGGGAGACCAGTGGCCACAGGTCATTCCTGGTTTTCTGTTTGATTTGTCTTTCAGTTTTCAAATCTCTCTGAGATCTAGGAGGTCCCTAAAAAGGAGTAATAGTGTAGTAGACCTCCACAGTAATACAACAGTAGTATTACGGTGTGCTTAAATCTGGGCAGAGAAGTAGAAGAAACAAGTACTTGATAATAGTGTGTTATTTACCTTTACTTGTATCATTGCAGAGTCTTCTTGTGTTTTTCTGCCTCCATGTTTTGCTTCCTGATGGTGTCTACTAGAGCTGTGGCAATGATTTCTTGTACATACCCCATCCCTCCCACCGTCACATGCAGACAAAAACCTGCACATACATATTTATTATAAAAAAAGTAATTATATTTGTAAATATTTATTATATAATATTATATATAGAAAAAATCTTAGTCACATAGGAAAATACAGAATTGTACACTAGTTTAGGTTGGAAAAGCTCTCAAAGATCATCAAGTCCAACTGTCAACTGAACACTGAACCATGTCCGTAAGAACCACATCTACACATCTTTTAACTATCTCCACGTTTGGTGACTCCACCACTTCCTTGGACAACCCATTCCAATGCTTGCTAAGCCTTTTGGTGGAGAATTTTTTTCTAATATTCAACCTAAACTTCCCTGGTGCTGCAACTTGAGGCCCTTCTTGTCTTGCCACTTGTTATTGGGACCGGAGACTGACCCCTGCCCCACCACAGTCTCTTTTCAGGGAGTTGTGGAGTGTGATAAGGTCACCTCTAAACCTCTTTTTCTCCAGGATGAGCACCCTCAGCTCCCTCAGTCTCTTCTCATCAGACTTGTGTTCCAAACCCTTCTGTAGCTCTGTTGCCCTTCTCTGGACACACTCCAGCACTTCAGCATTCTTGTAGTGAGGGGCCCAAAACTGAACACAGGACTCGAGGTGTGGCCTCAACAGTGCCCAGTACAGGGCAGTGGTCATTGTCCTGGTCTGCTGGCCACACTATTGCTGATACAGGCCAGGATGCCATTGGCCCCCTTGGCCACCTTGGACACATGGCTGGCTCATGTTCAGCCGCTCCCAGGTCCTTTACCTCTGGGCTGATTTCCAGCCACTCCTTCCCCAGTCTGCAGCTCTGGACGGGGTTGCTGGGACCCAAGTGCAGGATCTGGCCCCTGGCCTTATTTAACCTCACACAAGTGGCCTTGGCCCATGGATTCAGGCTGTCCAGATCCCTCTGCAGAGCCTTCCTGCCCTCCAGCAGATCAACTTGGTGCCATCTGCAAACTGACAGTGCACTTGGTCTTGTGACCATTGATAAAGGTATTAAGCAGGACTGGACCCAGTACTGACCCCTGGAGAATGCCGCTGCTGACTGGACACTAATTGGATTTAACTCCATTCCCCGTCACTCTCTGGGTCCAGCCAGCCAGTTCTTAACCCAGCGAAGACTGCAGCTGTCCAAGACATCGGGAGCCAGTTTCTTCAGGAGAACACCATGGGAGATGGTGTCAAAGGCTTTATTGAAGTCCAGGTAGACAACACCTGTAGCCCTTCCATCATCTACCAGCTGGGTCACCTTGTCATAGAAGGTGATCAGGTTGGTCAAGCAGTACCTGCCTTTCCTAAACCCATGCTAATCCCCAGGTTGTCCTGTACATGCCATATGATGACACTCAAGATGATCTGCATCAGGACCTTCCCCAACACCAAGGTCAGGCTGTTAGGCCTGTAGTTAGTTCCCCAGACCCTCCTTCCAACCCTTCTTGCAGATGGCTGTCATGCTGGCTAGCCTCCAGTGAGCTGGGACTTCCCTCATTAGCCAGGACTGCTGGTAAGTGGTTGAAAGAGGCTTGCTGAGCACTTCTGTGAGCTCCCTCAGTAGCCTTGTGTGGATCCTGTCCAGCCCCAGACATTCATTAGTAAATTTGCAGATGACACTAAGCTAGGACCGTGTGTCAATCTGTTGGAAGGTGGGAGGGCTCTGAAAAGAAACCTGGAATGGTTGGATAGATGGGCAGAGTCCAATAAGATGAAGTTTAACAAGTCCAAATGCCAAGTCCTGCATTTTGGCCGCAATAGCCTCCTGCAATGCTATAGGCTGGGGACAGTGTGGCTGGACAGTGCCCAGGCGGAAAGGGACCTGGGGGTACTGGTTGACAGCTGACTGAACGTGAGCCAGCAGTGTGCCGTGGTGGCCAAGAAGGCCAATGGCCTGTATCAGGAATAGTGTGGCCAGCAGAAGCAGGGAGGTCATTCTTCCCCCGTACTTGGCACTGGTGAGGCCACACCTTGAGCATTGTGTCCAGTTCTGGGCCCCTCAGTTCAGGAAGGACGTTGAGGCACTTGAATGCATCCAGAGGAGGGCAACAAGCCTGGTGAGGGGCTTGGAACACAAGCCCTATGAGGAACGACTGAGGGAGCTGGGGTTGTTTAGCCTGGAGAAAAGGAGACTCAGAGGTGACCTTATTGATCTCTACAACTTCCTGCAGGATTGTTGTAGTCAGGTGGGGGTTGGTCTCTTTCACCAGGTGGCAGCTGACAGAACGAGAGGGCACAGTCTCAAGCTGCACCAAGGGAAATATAGGTTGGATATTAGGAAAAAGTTTTTTACTGAAAGAGTGATAAAGTGATGGAATGGACTGCCTGGGAAGGTGGTGGAGTCACCATCCCTGGATGTGCTTAAAAAAAGCACACGCCATGATCTAGTTGGGGTGCTAGGGCGTGGGTTGGACTCGATCTTGAAGGTCTCTTCCAACCCAGACATTCTGTGAATTTGTATATCTAAGTGGTGTAGCAGGTCACACATCATTTTGTCCCAGGTTATGGCGCCTTCATTCATGGGCCTTGTTACCTGGAGAACAACTGGTCTTACTGTTAGAAACTGAAACAAGTAAGACAGTATCTCAGGCTTTCCATATAATTTCTGTGTTTCCCTCTGCATCCAATAAAGGATGGAGGTTCTCCTTAGCTCTCCTCTTGTTGCGAATGTACTTAGGTATACATTTTTATTGTCTTCAATGGCAGTAGCAAGATCAAGTTCTTCAAGTTGTGTTTTGGCCCATCTACTTTTCTCCCTCCATAACTTCATGACACCAGAGCTGCCTGCATCTTCTCTCAAAGGTCATAAACTCTCCTTTTCATTCTGAGTTCCGGCCAAAACTCTTTCTTTAGCCAGGTCACTCGTCTTCCCTGCCTTGTCTTTTGGCACATGGGGGTGGCCTGCTGGCTGTGCCTTTAGGATTTCCTTCTTGAAAAATGTCAGGGTAACCTCCCAAGGGTACTTTGTCAAACAGTCTCCTAAACAGGCCAAAGTCTGCCCTCGGGAAGTCCTAGGTGGCAGTTCTGATGACCTTTCCTACTTTTCCAAGAATTGGAATCTCCATTATCTTGTGATTGCTAAGTCCCAGACAGCCTCCAACCATCCCATCACCCACCAGTCCTCAGATAACAAACAAAAGGTCCAGTGGGTGCCCCCCCTAATGGGCTCACTCAGCCTCCTGATACAATCAGTATCTTCCACACACTCCAGGAACCTCCTAGATTGCTTCTTCTCTGCTGTATTGTATTTCCAGCAGACATCTGTTAGATTGAAGTCCCTTGTGAGAAAAAGGGCTAATGATTATGAGACTTCTCCCAGCTGCTTGCAGAATACTTCATCTGTCTCTTTTTCCTGGTTGTGTGGTCTATAACTAACTCCCACCAGGGTTTCTGCCCTTTTGGCCTATTACCCTGATTCCTGCCCATAAACACTTAACCCTATCATCACCATCATTAAACTCTAGACAACCAAAATAGTCCCTAACATGCTGGCTACCCCACCATCTCTCTTTCCCTGCTTATCCCTTTTGAAGAGTTTATAGCCATCCATTGTAGCACTTGAGTTGTGCCAGTCATCCCACCCAGCTTCCATGGTGATAGCTAATCATGGTTTTCAAGCTACGCAATGGCTCCCAGCTCCTGCTGTTTGTGGCCTATACTGCATACATTGTTGTAGATGCACTTCAGCTGGGCAATTAATCCTGCCACCTTTTTTTGGAGTGAGATTTTCCTATGTGACAGTTTTCAAACACTCCTGTAGTTTCTAGGACATCAGTAACCCTTATGTCTTTGCTGCAACATAGATCTCAATCCCCTGCCTCCACTGAGATGGCAGACTGAAGGACCTCACTAGCACACTTCCTTAAATACTGACAGGCTGTCCCCAAGCTAATTTCTAGCATGTCTGATTTTTATCCCTTCCCCTTTAAATCTAGTTCAAAGCTGTTACAATGGGGCCTGCTAACACCTATGCAAAAATCCTTTCCCCCCTCTTTGAGACAGGTAAACCCCATCAGTTGCCAGCAGGCCATGGTGTCAAGAAACCCAAAACTCTGCTGGTGACACCAGTTATGGAGCCAGGTATTATATTCTGCTTGGTCTTCTTTGTTACAGTGAGGATTCTGTAACACGCATATCAAACAACGAGGCCCATGGAAAAGAAATCTATATGGACAGATTCTTGATAAATGTTTCAGAGATGTTTATTTCCCCAGCCACATGGCTGGGGCTCTGCCGAGGAACTGCGGCAATCCCGGGACCCGAGGGTCCTTGCCCGTGCAGGGGAACACAAAACAACCAATGGGGAACGAGGCTGACCAGGGGCAGGAAAACCCCATATCCTCCCCCCAGGACCCCTCTCCCAGGACCACATGGCAGGGGGAGGGCCTCAACACTTCTTGGTGCTGTTTTTTCTCTCATCCTTCTTTGCAGCTGGAAGGATAGAGGAGAAACTATTTGTGTTCTGATCCCATAACCAGTTGTCTCAAGGATGTTATTGTGCACACATTATTTTATGTATAGAAGTGCTATCTCTGTATAAAAAGTATTCTTGGTTACTTAATTTTAAAATGATCAGATGGCTGTATAAAAAGTAACTGCTGTGAGATGCTGAAACATTTGTTAGCTATGTATGCCTTCTTATGTGGAACATTAAGGGTGGTAAGATTTTATATCTGCTAATATTAGTATTGGTGAAACAATTATGCTGCTACCACTTTAATGAATTTAGGGGCTGTCTGTAATACTTTTTGAAATCCTCCAGTCTTTTTCAATTGTATTTAGTACACTGACCAGTGTGGTATACCAGTAGCAAATTTCATTTTTTTTCTTCTTGTGGATAAAAGTACCAAACTTTTGGAAGAGTTTTAACTATATACACGCAGTTAAATATATAGTTATATAGATAGATATTTCATTATGTAAAGTAAAGAAGATACGAGGAGCTCATCCTTTTATTCTCCTTTTGGTAACAGAAAGGTTAATCTTGCATTTTCTTATACCTCTTCAGGATGAGACCTCATGTCCTGTATTCCATAGCAGACCCACACTCCACAAAGACCTGTGTGAGATGCTTCAGATCACTAAAAATTCAGAAGTAGAAGCGAAAACAAGTCCCTTTCAGAAGTAATGATCTGCTACCTTATCTTGATGGCCTGTGAAACCACAGTTTTCAAGGAGCCTCATCAGGGCTTTCTGCATCTTGTTTTGCTGTCTTGCAGCATTTATTTATTAAAAGTTGTCATCAAGATTTACTTACCTCCCTCTAACAGGATAGTTCTTTAATTAAAAAGTAGCTGCTGTGGGAAGGTGGACGTGAGTGAAAGGACTGTTGTTGCAGAGGAGACCCCAACAGACTGTTGAGGTTTTTTCAGCTGCATTTCAAAGGTGTATCTCTGAGAGACCCAGCAGCCTGTCTACTGTAGCAAGGTGTTTGGTTTTGCTAAAAGAGAGATGGAGAGGGATTACAAGGTCATGTTGTGAGAAGAGAAGGGGGAGTGGCTTCAAACTGACAGAGTAGGTTAGATACTGGGAAGAAATTCTTGGCTGTGAAGGTGGTAAGGCACTGGAACAGGTTGCCCAGAGAAGCTGTGGATGTCCCATCCCTGGAAATGTTCAAGGCCAGGTTGAACAGGGTGGTGGGCCACCTAATCTAGTGGAAGATGTCACTGCCCATGACAGGACATTGGAACTAGATAGTCTAAGGTCCCTTCCAACCCAAATCATTCTATGATAATACTCTTCTGCCCCGATGAGGTGGGGAGAGGAGGTGTTGTCTTGGCCTTTTTTTTGTTGTTGTTGTTGCATAATTTGGTACAGATTAGCAAGAATTCATCCAACAGTGAGAACTTGTTGGGATTTTCTTTGGAGACATTTTTTGTCCTCTGCTTAGAGTAAATCTAGGGTACAGGTGCTTCTGTGCGTTAATTATTATTGTGATAAGCAATAAAGTTAGAGAAAATTTTGTAGGTGCTCTTTTGATGATGCTGGATAGTGGAACTACAGCTCTTGACACCATTACCATATGGCTCTTTTTCTTTTTGCCTTTCCCCATCTATGTATACCAGTACCAGACTGTATAAAAAAAAAATTCAGTTGCACTACCTAGGGACTGCAGGCTGATTAATTTAATAAATGTGGGTGCCGAAGTCTTTGAATATAACCTGGCTACTTTTACACACATTGTCTGAAAGTGCCAACAAACACTGCTCTGCCAGCATCTGTTTCAGAGTTCAAAGGTCATTAGTGGTTTTGACTGCTTTGGACTAATTTCAATGCAAAATAACATATATTATCCTATACATGATATGAACCTTGAGGAAGGATTACTTAGCTTTATAATTTTGAACTGTACATGTTATATATGCAGAGTAATGTAGAAATTAAGACCTTTGTGATCACAACATATGTCTGAGAGAACTGAACCAGTGTAAGCACAAGTTAGTGCCCAAAAATACCAGCTGCATCTTACCTCTGCTTTGGAAACTTTGGTACATATACTGTGGCAGATTCACGTAGAATGTACTTGCATCAGCAGTGTTAATGTTCCTTAAATTTAGTCTATTATTTTGACTTCCATGTTAAATGTTAGCCTGAATTTCAATATTGTGACTTTTTGAATGGTTGGCCTATTTCTCTGGTAGGTTTTCAATTGTAACTTTAATTCTTTGTCAGAATACGCCACTTCACAAATAATCCTTGGTGTAAAATGATCTGGTTTACTGTTTATTTCCTGTTTGATATGTGGACTCTAACAGAGCACTGCAATTACTTTAGTGTCACAATACCTCAGTGCTTTCAGAAGGGCAGGGTGCCACTTTCGTGCAGTGTTATGAATAGCACATGAACTGGAGTCTTACTTAAGAGAGAATTTTAGGGACAGTCTTGCCACTTGCTGTCAAAACTGTACGGTGCTTCATAGCTGAATAGATTGTGATAATGCTGCATGTCTTATTTGTGTGTTTTGCCAGGTTTCTCTCTCTTGCACAGTCTGTAGGCTTCTCTTTCTGTAATTCAATCACCCGCATAATACTGTGGTGGCATGGTTTGTAATATTGATGCACTTTATTACAGTCCTGCCTCAGAGCTGTCTTCCCAGCTTATTACTCTGGCATTTCCTTCTAGTGTTTCCTGTTTATTATGGCTTTTATTGCTCTATAAAACCCTCTGCTACACTTCCTTTTTTTTTCTCCCTTGCATTATCTACTCTTTGACCCTCCTGGTCAAAGTTTCATTCTTGAGACTCTTCCTTTTTGTTGGCACTAAAGGCCTTATTTCCTGTTACATTTGTGAACATTGCTAAGAAAATTTCTGTCTGGGATAGCTGTCTGAATTACTGTTCTTTTTGCTTTGGTCTGACCATCTCTTGGCGGTTAAATGCTCAGCAAGTCTATTTCCATTTACCTCTGCAGAGCCCAGGCCTGGACTCAAAAACAGCACTAGGACACAATCTGCTTTGTTCTTTTGTCTTTTTGGTCAAACCATTGTTTATTCTCTGTAACATTATGGCCATGATATCTAGCTGCTAACCTGCCTAAAAGGAAAACATGCTGGCAGGGCCTGATTAGGTATCAAATGCTGCTGTCCCACTTCAGGGAAAAAAATTCTAGAGATCTCCTGGAAACTCCTCTCTTACTGGAGCTCCTTCATAGTTCAGTAATTTTACTTGGTGAAAGTTTAAGCTGAAAATTGACATCATTAGGTACACATTGCAAGAAAATAGTCTTTCAGTGTGACTATTATTCATGGTAGAGAACTGCAGTATGTGGTATATACATGAATTTGCAAATTTTAAGTTTCTGCAGATACTTGTCCTTTAGTTACTTGTGCATATGTATTTACTTGATGCAAATTATATTGTATACTGGCCCATTGTTATGAACCGGTTTAACACAGAAGACCGAAGGAAACTATGTCTCTGCGAAAAAAACTGATTGGACCCAGAAAGGTTTGAAATATACCCAAAAAAACGTGATAAAAACCAGACTAGGTTAGATGTTGGTGCCAAAAAATTGATATATTTTATTTAATAAAAGAGGCAAAGAGAAAGAAAGAGAAAATAAATAAATAGAAAATGAAGGGGGGAGGGGGAAACAGGGAGAGGTGACATGGGTCAGGTGGAAGCATATCACCCTTCTGGGGGTCCCAATGACATCTCATTGCTCCCCTCTGTCTGGTCTGCTGGTGGTGAGGATCCCCCACTGCTGCTGCCACGCTGAAAAGTGTAGAATCCAGTGGATTAATACACATTTGGGCCAGGTGGAAATGGCCAGGTGCCTCCCTCGCAGGGGGATAGTTTGACACTGTCCCTTGCAACACTGAGGGTCTGTTGCATCATCTCTGGGGCTCTGGTGCAGGGTCTGGGGACCCCTGGGGGGGGCCTTTGATGGGTCTTGACACCCCCTTCTGCTGTGGATAAGCTTTTCCCGGGGTGAAGGGGCCCCTCAGCTGGGCTCTGCACAGCGGAGGATGGGCGGTCACTGTGCCTCTCTCCAGAGGCTTTTCCAACACACACCCAAAGCCTGTCTTCCCCCTACTTCGGTGCGAGGGTCTGTGCGAGCCTGGCAGCTGGTAGCCATGGGGCTGTGGTCTCCACTCCAAAGGTGTTAAGCTTGGTCCCTTTGAATGCATTCTTCTCTCCCCAGACCTGAGTTTACTCTATCTTACCTCCATCAGCGAGCAGTTCAGAGCCCCAGTCAGAAGGCCTGTTCAGGGTGTGGTGTCTTCTCTACAGCTTTTTTAATACAGTTTTGCTATAAAAAGCAAAAGTCCTTCATGAAGAGGTTTAAGCCATAGATTATAACATTCAGTCTCTGACTCCCATTAAGCTTTTGTAATTGAATTTTGTATTCATTTACACTGGAGTGTACGATTAAGCATTGATTTTAGTGAGTTGTGACATTATTGCCAACACATTCTGTATATTTGGTGTGGCAGTTAGAGACATGGTTTAGTTGTGGGCTTGGTATTGCTGTGTTAATAGTGTGACTTGATGATCTTAAAAGTCTTTTTCAAAACCTAAACAATTCTGATGCATTGCTGAAATACCAGTAACTGTCTGGTATTGTGTGTAAAAGTTTATCTATGGTTCTGACCTAGCCTGCTGTCAGGATTTTTATACTACTGTTAATTGATTCTTAATCTTTTCTTGGAGTTATCAGTGGGATAAACTGTTTCCCCTGTGCTTTCAGTTTGCTCTAAATGGTGAAGAACTTGAAGCAGGAAAAAGCACCTGAGCCTTTTGCTTTTTTGCCTTGTTTACAGTAAATTGTTTTCTATGATGATTTTGTTATAATGCTATGAGTTTTAATGCTGTGGAGGAAGAAAAACCTTGTCTCTACTGCAGTTTGAAAAAAGGTTATATTCCTGTTGCTCAAAATGCATTAATCTTGAAATATCTAATGAGTTAAATAAAGCTGAATGTAACCTACATGTCATGCTAAGGTTTTTTTTAGGTATTGCCGTTGACATCAGCTGTTGACATCAACTTTGCCATCAACTATTGGATAGAAATATAGCTGTTTTTCAACAACTAGAATTATTTCTTTTTCCAGCAAATTTAACTCCCAAGCTTTCTTAGTTCTGACTGTATTTTGAATGGCTTTCTTTAGCATATTTTCTTAAGTGGAGTTCTACGCTATTTTTCATTACAGACGCCTCCACCTCAATAAGAAAGCCACGGACAAACAGCCATATAGCAAGCTTCCTGGTGTTTCACTTCTAAAGCCGTTAAAAGGCGTGGATCCTAACCTGATCAACAACCTAGAAACCTTCTTTGAGCTGGATTATCCAAAAGTATGTATATTATTTAGTGTCTTTTTTCCCTCCTATGCCTCAAAAAGTCATATGAGAAGCTTGGATGGGAACTATGCTGCTTGATTGTGTCGGATTGTTCTTCCTTCTGCAGAAAATGTATAATCACATATTTTACGTGTTGCAAACAAAACTTACTCCTTTTTGGAAAGCTGTCTGTTGAGGAACACATCCAAGGCTTAGGGATGAAATATACTCTACACTCCACTAATATTTGCTTAATCATTATTCCTGTGTTGTGGTGTTTATAGATTAAAATGTTTCATACTGCTGTAAAAGATCACTTGAGAGGCAAGAAATCCTCCTCAGTTGGCTACTTCTCTGTAAGAGATCCTCCAAAAGAGAGCACTTAAGTGACAGCCTGAAACTTTTTGATGGTTCTTACTGATGGTTCATCCAATGATGAGTTGCTCAATGATGAAGTAGTGTACCTCACCGGTTGTTGGTAGATAGGGTAGTCTCTAAGCCATGGTTGGTGTTGGGAAGCAAATAGTTTAAAAAAGCTCACACTTGCTGTTAAACGCTGTTTGAATTTGTAATATAAGTGATAAACAGTATAATTGATACATGTGTCAGATGCTCTTCTTGCTCCAAAGAGCTTAAAAGAAGTCTGCAAATGTTCGCTATATCATTCAGTATTTGAAGTATCCTCCTGTGGATGGGAAAAGGAATACATTTTTTACTGTATTTGTATCTGCTGAATTCTGAAACTTGAAATTTAGCTTTAATAAAAAAACTCTTTTCTCAATTCTTCTCAAAACTGCATTTGACACTACTGTTTCAATTGTAAAAGATCAAAGGTTTGTGTAAGCTGTACACCTAAGTGGATAGGGTAAAACAAATAAAAATCCCTAGCATTTGGAACTAATTAGAAGTTGAAAATTTTTTCTGTAGTGAAGCTTTGGGCCTTTTGAAAAGCTTCAGACATGAACATATGAGTCCTTTCAACTCAACAGAGTGCAATAAAGTGTGGCCAAGCACATTTTAAAGCATACTTTAGGCGTGCTGTGTATGCCAATATTGCAAACAGTGCAAAGGATCTTCAGCAATATCTTAAGGTGTTACATGACCTATAATGAACACTAAAACATTATGCAGCTGAAACATTTGAGTACAAATAAAACTTGTTTAATAATTCAAAAAAACAGTTGTGCTGGATCTAGCTTTACAAGAGGTAGTCTTGATCCTTGGTTGTGAAAACACATGGGTAATAATCTTAAAATGTTGCTATTCCACACAAATCTGAGTTTCAGATAGTAGTAGATAATCATACTTTTCCTAAGGAGAGTGAAAATGCATATCTGAATGCTTCAGTTTACAGCAGCACAGATTAGACAGTACAAGCAGGGTCCTCAAACTGTCTGAAAACTTTTTTATAGTTATTGTATAGAACTACCTTAAAAGATTGACCACAAAAATTAGAACAACAGTATTGCCTGGTATTCAAAGTTCAGCTGTGCAGTGAAAAATTATTCTGAAAGATTAATCTGAAACCTTTCCCACTGAAGCTCAATTCAACCTACAGTGCTAACGATTCTCTTCTGTGATCCTCCATGTATGAAATAGTCTTCTCTTGAATAGAATCCAGTTATGCTGTCTCAAAACTGCAGGACTTACACATAATATTTTTATCAGTGAACAGTTCTCACCTACTGTGCATATTGTAATTTTGCAAAAGGTTTTCTGTTTGTGTTAAATCCAAATGAACCTGATGGTAATGTTTGTGTAGATAAGCATGTTTGTTCTGCTTTCATCATACATTTTCTAGTTTTTTACTTTGCTACTGCATACAAAGACCATTTATTTTGAATTTTTCTCTTTTCAAATATTGGAGTCTGAAATATCTGTTTTACTTCTTGTTGAATTTCTTGGAGAATATGGATAAAGACATGTCATTGCTACTGTGGATTGAAGAGTCATTATATAATGACTAGGAAAATTAATTTTATTTTAAAAATTTCATTTAATGTTCAGTAAAAACCTAATTTCTTCAGTTGTTTGTTTCTATGGTGTTCATGCTGTCAAGATTCTGTTGTGATGAGAGGACCTGCCTGCTTAATGAGACAACTCTTTCATCTTTTTAAATCCATTTTCCATGATATAAGATGGTAGAAATCAAACACTGCTTGCTCCTTAGCCAAATTGACTTTGAGTCTGCATTCTGAGAGGTAGAGGTATTTGCCGATAGTTTGTAGTGCTAGAACAAATCTTAATTCCCATTTAACACTTAATGATTTTAAATTTCCACAATATTCTGAATGCAGTTGGAGTAGTTCAGGCTTTTGTGTATGACAATGCCTTTTTTATTGGAAGTATGTATATATTTAATTTAGTATCTAATGTTGTATGTATACCCCTTACTGAACAAGAACATCAGAATTTGTCATCATAGAGCCAATAGGCAGCTTTCAAAATTCAGATTATTTTCACTAAACTGTGTAAGCAAAAACTAAGTTTGGTGAGGTGATAAAATAGTATAAGGGAGAATAACAACTGTTTTGATTGCTAGTTGGGACTCTTATTTGCAGCAGCTACTGTAAATGTGGTCCAAGAAAATTGCTTCTTTTGATTGAATTTTTCAGTCTTGGACTGTAAAAATGGCTTCTGGGTATCTTGATCAGAAATCTGCATTTTCTGTATTTTAGTCTTTGTATTGGAGCTCTAATACCTCTAATTTTAACAGGGTAAAAAGAAGGTTATATCAAGTAAGAAGTATTTAAGGGATTTGCTGTTACTGCAAAAGCAGAAATACCTTTATCAAAGCTTTCAAAGCTGCCTCAATGTTTAGTGATTTTTAAAATGCTATTTCTTCACCCACTATCACTAGCTTGTGTAAGCATGTAGCAGCTACAGTTTTCCCATACTACTTGTTGTTTTTTCAACTATTACTCAATTAATGCGGAAAATACAGATATGTTACATATGCATATTCCTGAGCTTTGTTGTACGATTAGGTGTACATATGTATGTACATTGGTCTCTGTGGGTTGTCTTCCAACTCTGTTCTGCATAGGTATCTACAAAGTAAAGGAATGGAAGATGTAGTTCAGAGGTATGCAGTCATAATGTATCATTCTTTAATGTTTCAGGTGCTGTCATTTCATGGAATACAATACTGGATTTAAGATTCATATGTGAACAAAAATGAAAGTGGAAAAAAATTTTACCTTGTATACCAGAACATCTTATTTTATGATTAATAGAAACCCTTCAATAACAGCAGAAGTAATGTTCGTCAGTACAAGAATTTACTGAGATACAGCCTTAGTACTTTCTTTGCAAGTACTTGGCTGTGCATTAAAATACTAGACTCATTTAGCTGTAAAACAACTCCTTTGTTTTTAATACTATAACAGCACTCTTTATTTTTTTAGCTTACTATGCTATTAAGCTTTATTTCGTAGACTTTGTGGATATTAGCCGTATGTATGTAAATATATATGTGAGTGTATACATTTTTATTTTTACTAGTATGAAGTACTGCTCTGTGTACAAGATCATGATGATCCAGCTATTGATGTGTGCAAAAAGCTCCTTGGCAAATACCCAAATGTTGATGCTAGACTGTTTATAGGTAAGCAGTGCAACTTGAAGGTGGGACTCTTACTTGTAAAATGATAGGTCTTCAACTCCATATAGAATACTCTATATGGAGTTGAAGACTCCATATGTATGTGGACTGGAAGAAATAAATAGTTGTCTTGTTCAGCCTATGTTGCTTCTGTAGCTTAATCTCCAGTTTGCACTAAAAAGTGAGTTTGTAGTAAGTCTGTGCCATCAGTTCAAGAAAACTTTAGGAAGAACAATTTGGGTAACCCCCTGCAATTTTTCCTCCTAATTTTAAAACAACGGTTTAAATCCTGTCTTTGCACTGAACTAAGTGTGCAGGAAGTGACTCAGAGTGGTGGCTGTATTTGAGCTTGAGGTCCTGCAACAATCCTTTTTCATCTGCTTAGACTGTAGGGCTCTTTCTTCACTTTATATTTGAATTAGTGGAGGAGAGGGATATTAGAACAAGGTAGTAAAATGTAGTTGGTTTTTTTTTCTCTGATATGAAATAAACTTGACCATGTCTGTAAGCTAGATGTAAAAGAGTGTGTCTCACTTTATTCTGCTCCTTTTTTATTTTTCTGCTGAAATTACTGTAGAATATAATCTTCATAATCATAGTCTTAAGAGATAAAGAATGTTTCCCTTACAATAATGTAGTAATAAGCTTCTTTAGTTAATCTTGTTACCCTGCCATTTTAAGGAAGCATTTGAATATTTTTTCCTTTTCTTTTTCTAATTATAAAATATAGGATTGAAGGTATACTTAAAACATAAATCTCTTGCATAAAAGTGGACTTTAAGAATTGGTGGGTAAACATTCACTCTTCTTCAGTTCATGTATTTAAATATGTTGGTTATTGAATCTGAATTCCAAAAAAACCCCATACAGTATTTCTGAATGATGTTTGTATTTTTTAGGTGGCAAGAAAGTTGGCATCAACCCCAAGATTAATAACTTAATGCCTGGCTATGAAGTTGCCAAATATGATCTCATATGGATTTGTGATAGTGGAATCAGAGGTAGGTGTGTATGTGCTGACTGTGAAACTGTCCTCACCATAAGTAAGCAGGTTTTGGAGACTGTTTTAACTGAGAATACAAGCAGAAGTTAAAGTTAAAAGTCTGAAAAAAATGTTTTTGTGGAATAAAAGTTTAACCTCTAATTAAAGGAGAAAATACCTTTAAAAATACTCAAAATAAGTATTTGAACTGTTTCCATTTTATTCGTTGTTGGTCATAATAATTGTTAATCACTAATACTATTTTTCTGAAACTGTTCTTATAAGATACTATGCATCAAAGCATATGTACTCTTGATACTGGTAATACAGTGAGAATTAGTGTCTCTCTGCAGCAGTCTTCTAATGACAGAATTGTTCCATGAAGTGTTGTTTTTTCGTTTGTCACTTAGTAACGCCAGACACACTGACAGATATGGCCAATCAAATGACTGAAAAAGTGGGCTTGGTCCATGGGCTTCCCTATGTTGCAGACAGGCAGGGTTTTGCTGCTACTCTTGAACAGGTGAGTGCAGTGTTGTGGGGGTATTTTGTTTTATTCTGGTTTTGCTTGCAAAACCTTGCTGAGTGAAAGCCATATTGTGCTTCTTGCACTTCTTGACTGAGGAAATGTTTATTCTCAGCTGCAGTTGCACTTCTAACTAAGGGTAAGTAGGATAACTTCTAAATGCTTCAGAGTTCCTCTGGGATGCTCTCTATTGATTCAATATTTAAGTTTACAATATAAACAATAAAGATTACAGGATGCACATTTTGGATTTTATGTTTAAAATTAGTAAAAAACTGAGTAACTTAACTGAAGAATGCTTTCTAGTGCTTAGTCAGAAAGGACTAATTAATTCTATTTTGCTGTCTGAAGAGGCACACAAAAATGGCCATGACAAGTCAAAGCTAAGTCCAGCTCACACAGTATCTTATTTCCAGCAGTATTTACAAGCAGAGCCTTTGAGGAAAGTAGAACAAAAGCAAGGCTTATATCCTGTTTTCCTGTAATACTGCCCAAATGTTCTGCAATTTTCAGCTGAGAGACTTCTAAGCAGAAAGCAGACTTGTATATTTACTAATCTTTAATAGTATTTTAGTAAGAACAGATTTCTTACATGAACTTTTCCATTCATTTTTGAGTTTGTATAAATTTTTAACATCTATAACTTTCTTTACCAGGAAGTGCCATCTGTTGCAGGATCCAAATCTGGTTTATTCTGACCCTTGTTCTTCTGTAGTGCTATTTCATGTCTCATAATAATTTTAGTGAAAGAGAAAGTGAAAAGTTGATTCTTATCCACCATCTTCATACCACTTCCTCTGTCCTATTCTCCCCCCTCCTCTTTCTTAGTAAGCTCTCTTTGGTAGAATGAAGAGGTTGAGTTTGCTTTTTTGTTCCTTGTGTCTCAAGGCATGTAGCTTAATCAATTTTTATTTGGAGCTGGCATGTGTAAGGCACTTTGGCCCCAAGGCTAACTGATAGGGATGAAAGACAGAAATGTGAGAGATGAAAATGTGGTAAATTCAGTACTCCATCATTGCTCTGAGTGAGGGATGCTTTTGTGATGATTTTTTTTTTCTTTCTTTTTTTTTCTTTTTGTATGATACAAAGTCTGAATTTCCTTTTACAAGAGAAAAGCAGAGAGCTATAGCACAAATTTCCTAGTACTGCTACTTGTTAAAGCAAAAATTACAACTCCTGCTTCTGTATTCCTGGAAGAGCTTTTTGCCTGCTGATCCAGTATACTGCAAGATGAGCATGCCTTTTCTTGAACGGGTTATGGTACCCGTGTGAAGGCAGTCTACACTAAATAATAGCGAGAGGCACTAGCACTCGTTCCCTCTGTTGTTTTGTAGGTCATTCCTAGTTCTAAGTTGCTGAATCTTGTAAAAAAGTTTGCTCGCAGTCTGAATTTTTTCTTCACTGTCTTTGTTTGCAAATGTAAGTAAACAAATTTCCCATGCTTCTGTAGAGCCATATAGTAAGTTTCTAAGAACATGTATGCATGAATGCAGTTAATTTGCACAAGAGAAAAGAGAGAACATGTCTGTTAGTTATCACCACGTAATATATTAATCCTAGTGATTAGTCTGTTACTTAATAGACTTTTAGTACATATATTCCCTGAGAAAAACCTCAATAAATTAGAAATGAAATACAAAATGAAGTGCAGTAGTTCAGTATGTGGATTTAAAACCTGCTTATAGATTTGCAAAAACACAACCAATATCACCAATAGATTTCTCAGATTGGGTGATACACTAGATTTCTTAGAATGGTACTAAAGGTCTTTCCAAATACACCATGATAATTAGCCACATCTAGTGTTTTTTACCTTGCATATGTTTTCAGAGGAAAACCAGTCAGTGTAGTACTTACAGAGCTTTAAATGCCTTTTCTTCTTTTCGCAGGTCTATTTTGGAACTTCACATCCAAGGTCATATATTTCAGCCAACTTAACTGGCTTTAAGTGCGTAACAGGAATGTCATGCTTGATGAGGAAGGACGTCTTGGACCAAGCTGGAGGACTGATAGCTTTTGCACAGTATATTGCTGAAGATTACTTTATGGCCAAAGCTATAGCTGACCGGTAAGATGACTCTGAAGTAAGCTTATTTCCTTAAGTGTAGTTTAAATCTTTCTTTTTGTTTGCTTTTTGGATTTTTCAAAACACGTGGCACATACTGTAAGTATACATGTTTGTGTCAGCTTCACATATATGTAGCAAATATGTTAATGCCATGTGCTTTGTCCTATCAGTATAGTTCTTCAGAAATAATTAAGCCATGTCATTGTCAATTCCGTTAGAGAAAAGTTTCAGAACTTGGTTTAAGTATTTGGTTTTTTCCAAAGAAGAGTCTTGATAAAATACTTTTCTTTTTTTGCCTACACCCATTGTAATATGCCACATGTGCCAAAGAAACTTCTCAAGCCTAATAAAATTCTGGTGTGCTTGTTATCTAGTTGGTTTTTGCATCTGTTATTTCCACATTTTTATAGTAACAAATTCCTTTTTCAGGGGCTGGAAATTTGCGATGGCCACGCAAGTTGCAATGCAAAACTCTGGTTCATATTCTATTTCTCAGTTTCAGTCCAGAATGATCAGGTAAGATTTTGATCTTTACTTCCTCTCCCACCCATCCCTGCCCCCTTCTTCTGATGGGGACGACCTGATAATGAAAGGCAATACATTTTCTGAGCTAAGCTGATCTAATGCCCAGTGTGCTGAAGTTCAGTGCACAGCTTGATGCATGCTTCTTTGTTAGTGCTGGGAGAGAGGTGTTGATTTTCTGCAGAAGAATGACTGATACAGGTATTAAAAAAAAAAATTTAAAACACCTCGTCCTCAGTACTTTTTAAATGCTATCCATAGCATCTTTGAAAGGGAGGGTTTTTTCAGTATTATATTTGGAGGTGTGAATTAAATGAGATTAACATTTTAGAAAATACCATGATGGCTCATTTGGTGAGGTGGGGGAGGAGGATGTAATGAATAATGCAAAGTCAAAACTGATTTGTTTGTCTTTTCTAGGTGGGCCAAACTACGAATTAATATGTTGCCTGCCACAATAATTTGTGAGCCAATCTCAGAGTGCTTTGTTGCCAGTCTAGTTATTGGATGGGCAGCTCATCATGTGTTTAGATGGGATATAATGGTATTTTTCATGTGTCACTGCTTGGCATGGTTTATATTTGACTACATTCAGCTAAAAGGTGTTCAGGTATGTAATTTTGTTTTCCAGGAGGTTACTAAAGTTTTTTGTCATCGACTTCAGCAAAAAGCTAAGCGTAATTACAAACATAGAATAATTCTCTTGACATGAAGGAAATAATCCTGTTACTTCTCAGTCTTCCAACTTCAGTTATAGTAGCATGAAAAGGAGTAAGTGGTAATTTTGTATCCTACATGCACTTGCCTCCGACTAGGCTCTGGAAGTTTAGCTCTCCCCTTAATTAATAATTATGTTTCAAATCTGCTCTACCTGGGCATATGCAGAAATGTTAAGCTCTTTTGACAGTACAAGAACAGAAGCTTTGTGGGATTTTATTTTAGTTGTCTCTTTGTCTTATATCTATTGAGGTGTATGTGTACTCATATGTACATTATTCACTTAATTTTGTTAATAATGGACAAGGAGAACAGCTGTAACCTACTTCCAAGGCCTCAAAAAACTTTTAATATAGAAAACTGTCACAAATGAGAGCAGCATTTGTTCTCCTGATGCTGTAGAAAATATTAAATATGGGTAATTGTATCTTGAACAAGAAAATATTCTTGGCTTTTAATGAAGGATGCTATTGATATGTAAACCTACATAGTAAGCTTTATAAGATTTAGTTGCAAAACAGATTTTAATTTACTTTAAAATTTCTTGAATTATCAGTATGATTAAATACCTTGCTTTTTATTATTTCTAGGGTGGTGCTCTGTGTTTTTCAAAACTTGATTATGCAGTAGCTTGGTTCATCAGAGAATCCATGACAATTTATATTTTCCTATCTGCTTTGTGGGACCCCACTATTAGCTGGAGGACAGGACGGTACCGATTACGTTGTGGAGGCACTGCAGAAGAAATTATTGATGTATAGCCACACATTTGTAACTGTGAATGTCAAAAAGAGAAGGGGGAAAGAAAAGTACTAGAAGTTGTTTATATACTTTCAAGAAAATCTACCTTCATTAGTTTTATTAATTGTATGTTTGGTATCTGTTCTTTAATTTATTTTTGCATGGCACTTGCATCTGTGAAAATACATCTTGTAGTCTTGGCCAAATGGTACCTTCCTCCTATATACCAATAAAAATAGGGAGAATTGGTCCTGACATCTACTTTCTATTTAAATGCTCTGCAGTAGACTTTTTTTTTAAAACAAATATCCTCCGGGATATGAACAGCTTCTTACTCCTTGGTGTGCAAGGCTAGCGAATCTAGCGTTCACATAACTATTTTCCAGCTGGATTGCACAAGGCTGCACCTATTAAAATCACAGAGGTACAGCTGATTTTTGTTTTATCCCACTAAATAGAGCTAGTAATGGGACCTTGGGAAAGAAGCTCTGAAATGTTTTATGCCTACCTCTTGTAGTTGCTGCAGAACAATATGAATAGAAAGTAAACAGCTTTGCAAAAACAAACTAAAGTAAACCTGGAGTCTTGTGTTTATGTGTATATAGGGAATATTTTAATCATTGCAGTAACCAAAAGTGGACTGAGTTTGATAGGAATGAGTTGGAAGGATTTACTGGTCAGGCATGTATTGTGGGCATCTTTTGGCCAAGTCTGATCTGGTTCTGTCTTGAACCTTGTTAAGCACTGTGCTGTAACTAGCCAAGGTGATCCCCTCAGTACTTCCATCCTTTTTTAAGGGGCATTTGTTTTTCTGTGTGAGTGAATGCTTTCACGCTGGGGGGTGGGGGGTGTTGTGTGTGTGGGGGACATAGTAGGGGGTAGAAGGGAGCAGAAATACATTTCAGAAACATTTCACACATGAGCTATTTTCTTACACAGTGTCTTAAGAATGTAATTTCATGATGCAGGTATTTAATATCTTTTTAAAGTGAACATACATACCTATACTAGTCATAATTAAGTATTCAATTGCAGTAGATATTGTGAATATATTAAAGGGCCGGGTGAATTTGCTGTTACTGATTAAAACTGTAGTCTTAATTTAGATATCAAACTAAGTTTACTCTTGGCTGTTTGCCTGTTAGTCTAGCCTTTAAATTGGACTTCTGTATTCCAGTGGTATGACTAAAAGGACTAGATTATAATGCATGCCATGGTTTTCCCCCCTCTGTTCCCTGTTGCTCGGTTTTCAACCTCCTTGTGAAACTTCCTAATTTGTGGTGAACTGGACTTGTTTTCTTTGAACACTCTTTAATTAAAAAAAAAAAAACACAGCAAAGATAGAGAAGACTGTTGCATAAGCCTTTTGTTTTCATAATTGTATTTATGCTGCTTTACTTCTCTTCATATGGAATAGCAAATTGTCACCATGAACGTGAGCTGCTAATTACAAGGTTATGTCAACGAAGCAGCTTTAAAAGTTGGATGATGATGTGTAGCATATTAGCAATAATGACATGTATTTATAAAAATGGACTTACTGAGCCAATCCCTTACCCATCATATGCTACACAAGTGTAGTGTGTATGTATTTGTTGTAAAACATACTCTGGGCCAAGATGCTTCATCCACCTTAATATCTCTTTTGCCTTATGGTAACATGAAACTTTTTTAATGGGCATTTCTGTATGAACAAAGGCTTGTGATACATGCTTCATTCTTTTCATGTGAATCAGGAAGAAACACTTTTCCTGAGGAAAGTTTTACACTGAAACATAGTCTAGTTGTGACCCACAAAAGCATCTTTTTTTAGTATTATTTTTGACATAGTTGACTTTTACTGACAATGTTTGTATCTTCATTTGTTTCATGAAGTTTGATGCCGTTCATTGCACTGCTAAAGTGGAGCTTAGCTTGCTACTTAGCTTTATGCTGATTTCTATGCAGGCAATGGAACAGAACCAAAAAAAAAAAAAAAGGCTGAACAGACTTCCGTTTAAAAAACTAGGTGGGGATAATTGTTTAACAGGTGCTTTGGTATTAGTAGAGCCATTTTTTGGCTGTGAAAAATAAAGCTTCACTTAAGCAAATGGTTTCATTTGGATATTGTTTGGTTGATGATAAAATGGAAACCAACAGTGTCAAATGTCGTAGACAATGCTGCAACAGAACTTTTAGAAGTTATAAACAGGTAATGTAAAGTTATGTTGATCTACAGCTGTGTATAATATACCATGTTTATTTAAAATAATTGTCTTGTTTATTCCTTTATTTAAAAATAAATTTTGAATACAATCTGTTTGGAGTACTTTATTCCTTTCTTCGATGATGCTGTAATATGACAGCTTTAAGTGTTTATGGCAGTTTTGTTAGATTATATTTCTAATTAGTCTTCACAGCAGTAAAGGGATGTGCCTTTCTTTTGAGTTTTTTACAACTGCACCATCTCTTTTGGATTTTATATTTGACTGAAATTAACTCACATGTGCTAAATTGATTTTTAGTTATCCTTAATTTTTTAGAACAACTTCAGTGTACAAAAATTTTACAAGTGAGCATCGTAGTTCCCTATTTATTGTAACTAGGCTAGATTCTGATTTTAGAGATTATATCTTTGCCACAAAACATGTTGACATCGAGATGTCGTATTGATCCTTTGCTTTCAGGTACACTGACTAGAAAGCATTCTGAACTTGCTCTGCCATCTAACTTGGCTTTTTTTGTCTCTTCCCTACCATTTTTGAAGATCATGTGAAGCTTAGTAAGAGACTGTGCTTATGAAAGAATTGTTGTAGTCCTGGATGCATGGCTTAAACAAACACCGCTGGAATCACTTGAAAACCATTTATAGATACTTAAATGGTCCTGGTATTTTGTGCTTGGTACATTTGCAGCCACACAGCGCAATACTTAAATCCTCTTTCTTCAGTGCTTTTATTACTTTCCTGCCTACTGTTAAATAATGTTGTCATTTTATTCTGTACTTGCAGGTGAAGTCTCTCACTTGAATTCCTTTTGCTGCTCTCCTGTTTCCTGCTGGGTGCTGACTACCTGTGTTTCCTCTCAAGTCTGTTCTGACAGCTAGAAAAGCTTGTCTCTAACCACCTGTTTTCACAAATCACTTCTGGACTCTGTTTCATTCACTTTAAAAGCTTTTAAGCCTCAAACCTAATTTATGATCATCTAATTTTGAGGTGGGCTTGAGTTCTAGCTGTTCTTGGGTTGAACTGGTTCCCCAACAGCTGTGATGCTGATGATGGCTCTTGAGGCTAAGGAAGCCTAAAATTTTTTATGGCAATAGATACACTTTTAATAATTTACAAAATACAAAATTATTTCAGCTTATATAGTGTCTTTGCTTGTACGAATAACACTTAGAATGAGAGAATGGCACTGTATAGAATGGCAAGAATTTAAAACTTAATCCATCTTTTGGATCAGAGAATGTGTTGGTTTTGAACTAATGGTCAGATTATACTGAATGGTTTAGTATTTGGATACTCAGAGTGACTGCACAGGTTTACATAAGGTTTTTTTCTTGCCTCTTAAACTAAAATCTGTGTTACAGGCAGTACTTAGTGTTGTGATGCAGTTGTCTGGGCAGATGAGAACTTACCTCTGCAAAGTCATCTCTGCTGTTATGTTGGCCTTGGAGAATATGTTCAAGGTTCTTATGTTAGTGTAGGACTGCACTGAAATTGAAATAATCAAAATTGAATTGAAATCAGGGTCCTGGGACATGGCTTTTAACAAATAAACCATAAAAACACACCAACCCAAAACACAACAAACAAAAAAAAGTAAATGGAAAAACCACCACAACCAAAGAAACCATCCACCACAGAACCAAAACCTTGCTGACTTTGTGTGTCCTGTAGATCCTGAGCCTTCAGAGCTGGACTGCTTGAAAGGTTTGACCTCTTCTGCACTGCACAAACCAATTTCAATTGCCAGCTATACACAATTAAGAATAAGTGATAATTCTTATGGTTAAAGTCACCACATTCTGCTTTTGCTTATTTGGCAGGTCCCTAGAGCTTGAACCTTTCAATAAGCAGTTTAATGAAGTGCTTCAAGCCAGTTCAGCCACTACCAGGTTGTGAAGACCAGTTACCTGTTTCATGTGGAAATTTGCTGGTGACTATGTTGCAAACCTTTGCTGAAAATGTTTCTTTGTAGCAGTTTCTAGTGATAGGTGGCTCTGTTTTCAATTTCAAGTCCTACCTGGAGTCTGTCCAGTTCTCCCTACAAATCCAACGTTAAGTGTAAGTACACCAGCCAGTCTTGTGGATCCCAGGGCTTTGCTGATGTTCAGCTGTAACCTTGCTAAGTTGTGTCCAGTTTCCTTTTCACAGGCAGTTCTAGGGTAGTGTCCTGAAGCCGTGCAGAGTGTACTTGAAAGGACAAGTGTCTAACAACACTTTTAAGTGGAAGATGTTTGTGTATCTTCACACTTAGCTGAGGTGGAAATAACTAGCCAGCTTAATCCTGTAACCTAAGAGACTGTAAAAAGTAAAGTATTTCCAATGCTTTCCAACACAGCTTTTGAAATGCCTTATTTCTTGAATTCTCATCAGATCAAGACTGGACCACTGCTTACATGCGGTTTGTGCTTCTGGAGAGAATATGCTGCTTCTTCTTGATTTGAATCGGATCTAATGATTTTTGCCTAATGTTGGTGTGACTGCAGATGCTGAATTAAGAAGTGCAGACCAGGGAGCCCTGCACTAGAATTTTATGGATTGCTGCTTCTTTCTGTCTCATCCCTCCACACATTCCCCCAACACTTTTTCTCAGTTCCAGACAGGAAGGAAGAGCCTCAGCCAAACCCAGGTGCCAGCTGGAATTAATGGCCATTTTTTATGTAGCCAGTTTGTGGGTGAATGGGAGAGGTCAGGCTCATGTGCCTGTGCAGGAAGCCAGTAAGCTCACTGGGAGCACAAAGCAGGAGCTGTCAAAAGAAATCTCTTCACTGGGCTTTGAGATGAAGTGAATTATTATTCTTGACTTTGTCTTTGCATCCTCTGGGCCTGTGTTAAAGTTAGATCTGCTCACAGGGTGGAAGTGAGCTCCAGCCAATTTAAAGCTCTGCTAGCCCTCCCCCTTGCCTTTACTGTACGATGAATAGCTTTTCTTCTTTTAAGGCTTGCCTGGTGCCTGGAAGAGTGTATTTTCGCGTGTTGAACAGTAACTTATTTTTGGTGGCAATAGCTTTCCCCTTTCTCTGATACCAAACGCTGGGAGGGGTGCTGAGACAACAGAAGGCATTAGAATACACATGTAAAATGCAGTAACACATTCAAAAGTGACTTCCTAAACCTATAGAAATGAGAAAATAGAAGGAAACTATGAAGCCTTTGGGGGAATTGTTTGTACATAAAATTTTTGTTTTTCTATTGCGTATACACATGCTACATAGATAAAGGTATATGTGCATACATTTTTATGTATAAGCTTTTTTATATATCTATATATATATACTAATGCCAAAATAAAACCTTGTAATTTGACAAACCTATACTTTCTGTGAGTGGACCATACAGGTAAAATAATTATTTGCTAGTATAAAAAGCCAGCAGCACGAAGTTAAATAAACCATGAGCCACTGGATCTAATATCCAGTTCCAGTTCATGTCCCAGTAAGCAGACAGAGGAAAGCTCAAAACTTATAATTTTCTTCCTGGACTCTTTATTTATAAGCTTGAACAATTTTTTATTCATCTAGGCTTTTGCATCTTCCACTGAGAGAGAATTCAGAGACTCTTGTTTCCTTAGCTGGCAGCCCCCCAAATCTGAGCAAGGCACGGCACATACTTTTGTCACTTGCCTGCTTTCTGTTCAGTTTCATTGGCTTCTGCTCTTCCCTTTTGAGGCAACTGTTTTCTTCCTGAGGGTCTTTATAAAGCAGTTTTCCCAAGGAGAGAAACATGTGGGAAGGAGAAATAACAAAAATGAGAGGTAGAACTGGTGAATGCAGTGTTAAATTTGCGTGTGACTATTACTCCAGCATGAAGTATGGGCAAATCTGGCCACTTTTGCAACATATTGGGTAACAAGAATAAAAGAGGTGAAACTTCAGAGAGATTCTTTAAGAGTTCTTAAGAATTCTTGCTTAGAGACAGGCTGGAGACCTCTGAGATATTCCTGCAGGCTAGATCTCTAGAATAAGCCTGTTTCCATTAGTTTTATGGGTCTTTCAGCATGATCTCTTTAAGGGTTATATCATATGGCTGGAAAAGGAGGAAAGCATTTTAGCAGGGATTGCAGCCCACTCTGCAAGACATGGCAACTTGCACCTGTTGTCTTTGGCTTACAGACCACTCAAAGGCTGCCTTATTTTGGCTTCCCATGTCTTGAGGCATTCTTGCCCTCCTGCAGATGATTTGTAGGATAGAGACAACTTGTCACTGTTGGACCATTGGCTGAGTGGGGAGGGAGCTCCAGCTGGAGCAGGCAGGTTTGGACTTTCCCCATGTCTGGGAATGTCTGCAGCCACGGACTTTATCTGAGATGAGAATGTTAACTCTTAGATGGTATGGTATGGTGATGACTGTACCATGAAGGGTCTCTGCTGATGCTATGGGACTGGGGAGTCTAAAAGCACACAGCATGTCAAGCAGGGAGAAGGCAGATATTAGAAGGAGTGTTGCTCTGTAAGTACTACACTGATGGTATGAACTAGGAACCGTCTTACTCAAGCTTAAAATCTCAGGCTTGAAATGTTGGTGTGTTTCAGGCATCCTCCTGCAGTGATGAGTGCACGTGAATGTGAAGTGTGTCTTGTCTGTATGCAGACTGACACAAACAATGATCTCATCACAGCGCGTCAGCAATGGGCTAACTTCTACTCAGAGTCAACAGTCATATTTGGCATTCATATCTTTATGTGTGTACATAAAAACAGTCTTTCTGCAGCCAGAATACAACTGCATAATATTTTCGTACTTTGCCTGTCGAACAGATTGCTTTTGTATGCAATAGGTGATGACTAAAGAGAACATTTCGTTTAGTTTAAAAACATAGCTGAAATGAACATCAGAAGTAAAATTTGGTGTTTCCAGCCCCCTGTCCAGTGATTAAAAGAAAAGCTGGTGTATTTCTGTCTCAGGCATTCCATTGCTCTTGAACAGTGGACCCATTCTTTATGAACATACAAAGTAATAAGCTAAGTCTGTACAGCAGGAAGGACTGCACTTGTCCGTAATTTGTCTCAAGGCTGTTTTTTGTGGGGTTACAGAGAAGTAGCCTATGGCCAGCAGCAGAGTTATGCCAAGAGGCCATGTACCCATTGGGCTTTCAATGTCAAAATGCTACAGGTATCCAGGGGAAATTGCCCTTCAGGTCCTTCAAATGGCTGACATGGGTGGCGATAGATGTTTTGCAGGATCACAGAAGCCAGTTTTCTGGCCACAAAATTATGCTCTTTTGCACTGCATGAGTAGGTAGCATTTCCTGCTGTTGTTTCAATCCTAAGCACAGATTACATCCTAAAGGAAAGTATCTTAGAGAATAAAGGAGCCCTTTTTACTAAAGTTTTTTTCCTCCTCCAAAATCCAGTAGCTTTCCTCTCTAAAAAAGCATCATGGACTTTGTCTAATTTATAACTCCCAACATCATGGGGTATTCTTCCCCTTCTAGACTGTGAAATGTTTTGAGCTTCTCAGTCCCCAGGAAGTTGATGTTGTCATAAATAGGCTGGACACAGTTTTCTTTGGTTTTCCAGGTGGGAGATGGCAAATGTCTGAAGGGCCTGAAGCTCTACCATTTCAGTGCTCTGCTGCCTTCATCTGGTTTGCACTGCGGCCACTTCTGATGTCTGCTGCACCTGTGAGAGCCATTTTCTCCCATTGCAACACTGCAATCAGTAGATAAATGTTTCCTCCTGTCATGGGAAATTTACCATCTCCTCCCTGCTGTTAGCAACGGATGAAAAACAGAGGGCATTAAAGGCCACACTCAGTTCCAGGTTGGAGAACCTTATCTCCATGTACCACAGTGTGCAGATGGTGTAAGTCTGATACACTGATGCTTGGCAGTCGCTTTTTGGGAACTGATTCCTGCCAAGGTGGTAATAAAAGGGGGGGGAAAAAAAGGTATTTGCTTATTGTTTGAAAAGTCTTGCTGTAGTATTCCTGTTATAAAACAGTCCTTGCTGCACATCTCCTAAGAAATGTTTCCAATTTCTGGAGTCTTCTCCATACTTAGCTGAAGCCTATTATTTTACAAGGAGAAAGCTGCATCAGTACCCACTTGAGTTTGATCAGATCGACTAAATCACAGACGTCCACTTTCCTTTGTGTGACCAGCTGATGGCCTTAAGTTTTTATTCTGTATGGTCTGCTTAAGTCCTTTTGTGTTAGCTTAGTTACTGTCTCTGTGTCCTTTAGAAGTACTCTACAGATATCCAAAAGTCCACAGGCAATGAATCAGAAGACATTAAGAAAACTTTGTGTGACAAAGAAATTGCTACTTCCCACCAGAGAGGGTCCATGCTACCACTAGGATCTCCTCAGTAAAAGTGAGTGTTGGATTTTTCAGTAGAGGATAGGTAATCACTGCTGCTGCAAACAGCACCACACAGCCCACTATGAGCATTCTTGCAGCACAGGACTTGCCTCCAGGTCTGTTCAAGACTGGATGTGTGAGCTGCTGTCAGGGAGCTGTATTGCAGTGCTCCCCACAAAGAATTAAGTGTTAATCTTGGACTCACAGGGCATCTGAGGTTGTAAATGAGCCCTGGAGACCTAGTCCAGCCCACCTGCTCAAAGCAGGGTCAGCTAGAGCAGGTTGTTCAGGACTGGCTCAGGATTTTGAGCATGCATAAAAAAACTCTCTGGCCATCGTGTGCATCCACTCTCATAGCAAAAGTATTTCAGAAAGTTCAGAAGCAATCTCCTGTGTTTCGGTTTGGGCCCATTGTCTCTAATCCTGGCACTGTGTACCATTGTCTCCGTCTCCTTTACCCTCATCAGGTATTTGTACATGCAGATAAGATGCCCTTGAGCTTTTTCTTCTCCACACTGAGCAGTCCCAGCTCTCTCAGCTTCTCCTCTATGTCAGATTCCTCAGTTCCTTCATCGTGCTTGTGACATTCCCATAGACTTGCTCGAGTTGTGACCTCACCAGTGCTGAGTAATGGGGAAGGAGCCCATTCCTCAACTGGCTGTCATCACTCTTTCTGTGCAGCCCAAGACACCATTTGCTTTCTCTGTGGGAAGGGCATGCTGCTGGCTCAAGTTCAACTAGGTGTCCATAAGGACCTTTAAATCCTTTTCCACCAAGCTGCTTTCCAGACCGTCAGCCCCCAGGGTCCAGCTGTTCCTTTCTGGGTTCGGGATTTTAAACTCCTCCTTGCAGAACTTAATGAAATTCCTGTTGGCCCATTTCTACAGCCAGACCAGGTCCCTCTGGATGACAGCATGAGCTCCTGGTGGTCACATGTACATCAGCATGGTGTAAAAAAGGAGCACGAATCTGGAGCTATTTTACTTCAGTATAAATAGGAAAAAAAAATCTATTAATCTAAACTAAAAGCAAAATATATCCTTCTTGGTCTGAAATGGAAACAATGCAAATGGATTACTGATGGTAATCATTGGCTATGACTACTGGCTTCATCACTAATTCCTGAAATGACTGGGTGAAAAAAGAAAATAAATGAGTTTTGTTAATCCTTGATATAAGCATCTGGGCACAGATTGAGTGCCTTCATTGCATATTGGATATGAGTTGTCTTGTCTGGGTGAGGGAATCAACTACTTGTCCTTCACAAGCATTCCTCTTTGCCCAGGGCCTCCAGTCTCTCTGCCAGGTTTCCCCCTTCACCTGCCCAATCTTTCCAGTGGCAATATCTTTCTTCTAGGTTTCCAATTGCTGTTGTCTTACCTTTAGGTTTGCTCTCTCAGCTCTTCCTTCCCATTTCTTCCCTCCCAGCCAAATACAGATGCAGGCTGCCACTCCCTGCCCAACAACGCATCCATGCGGATAAGCTGTGTTTCCTTACTTCTGTGCCTGATGCAGGACTGACATGGCTCTCTCCACTTGCTCTTCTCCGTTTCCAGGAAGCACCAGTTCACACAGAAGCCAACCATGGGTGTGTTGCTGGTGTGCACCCTCTTGGAAGACTTGCATGTTGAAGGAACCTGCTCTACACTGAAGGACAAATGCAGAGGCAGCCGTGGTGCCTTGATGGCCGCCGTTCTGCTGACCACCATTCGGTCTGTCCCACTGCTTCCATGCCTGGCGGAATGGTGAGCAGTGGGAATGGGCAGCACATGTGGTGGGTGTAGCATGGCTTCCAGCTGAGCTTAGGGTGCCTCCAGCCTCTCTGCCAGAACCCATTCCTTAAAACCCAGTAAGTGTAGTCAGGGACTACTGGAATGGGGTCCTGGATGGTCCAGAGATGGTTTGAAGCAGTGAGGAAGGCAAGTTGGAGGTTAAAACAAAGGATTCAGCTGCTGTCTTCTGTGCTGTGTTTTTGTCTGGCTACCCTGGCACCCAGAAAGATGGCGCAAGGAGATGCAATGTGTCCAGCACCTCACATGTGGCCCTGAGAAATGCAGCTCTCTTGGACAAACAAACATGCTGGTCATCCAGAGGCCATGGATGCCTGAGCTTGAAAAGGCACTGCAAATTGTAGGCCTTGAAACACATCCTTCACAGCAGGAATTTGAGCATCTGCCACAATCCAGTCACAGGTGCAGTTGGACACAGGCAATGGTAGACAGCCTGTCACTGAATGCTCATCCATTGAGCTGGCTGCAGGGATTGATAAACCCTTTGCAAATCTGTTTCAGCAAACTAAATCCAGTCACAAAGCAGAGGAAGTAGTCAGGTTTGGGCCTGGGGGAGTTTTGGGGTGGATTTTTTTTGTTTGTGCATTTGTTTATTGCTTTAAAGTTGGAAGAGCTCAGGGAAGGGTCTGGCGGCTGGCAGAGGGAAGCAACCACAGCAATCAACACCAGACTCACACTCTCAGACAGCAATGCCTTTAATGGCTTTGCACAGATTTCAGTGCACATGCTGGGTTTTGCATGTTGGGTTAAGTGATTTAGGTTTTATGACTGGCCATTAAAGCAGCAGCTTAGTCATAAAATATGTTAAGCTGTGGGAATTTGAGTTGTGTATGGATTATTTTTAGCTTTAAGCTAGCTAAGCAACATTAACCCTGTGCATATTTTGTTGTTGGCAATATATACACTTTCAAACTAAATATATTTACTTTCATAGTAGTAACCAATTTGTATTCTTTAGTAGGATGTATTTTAAATAAGTTTAAATAAACATAATATGTGACTGCTTGATCATAAGTTTTGCATGTAATTGAAAAAAAAAATGTGGTCTTAATAAATTTCCTCTCGTTTATTTTATATGAAATAAATAACATTTTTATTTTAGTAAATGAAAAAAGTATAGATTTCCATGCTTACTTGTGTGCTGTTTGGGTGTGTTTGCATTCCTACTTGCTAAAAAGACCTTTTTTTCCAAAGACAGTATTCTTTCAGCAGGGTACCTGATATTACAGAAGTATAAACAGACCAGTTCTTAGCTTTGAATTTTTCCACCATGTGGTGCATCCTATTGCTGAGAAGCTTTATTATTTATCTAGCAGCTACAGGGTTGGATTCCTCATTGTCTTCATTTGTTCCAGTGTGAAAGAGAGGGAAAGAGTAAAAAAAGCTGCCATTTTGAAATCTAGTACCTTCCAGCCTCTTTATTCTGGTTTGACTGTCATAATGGTGCATAAGGCAGTGGATGTGTCCTCTTCGTGTCTGGTTTGAATGACTGCAGTGGATTTGCCTGCAGTGTTATTTGGAATTAATCTTTTTTAGTTATTATTCCTGTTTCCTAACCAATATCTTATTGAGACTAGCCTTTCTTAGGTCTCTTTTTTTGCAAATGTTTCCTCCAGGTTTGCATAATTGTATGTATACATCAGACTTGTTCTTTCAGGCCATGTTCCCCGCTCAGGAGAGAGCACAAAATTTTGTGTCTGTCCTGACAAAGTGAAGCATAGAAAGTGACACATACTGATGAAGCTGGACAAAGCCTCTGGACATTGCCACAGGAGGAGATGAACTCTTTTTTCTTGGAAATACATGTGGCAAAATCCTACATACCACGGCATGGCATTCATGCCAGGGACAAGGGGTTGTGAGCAAACCTTGCTGTGGTGTTTGCTTTGTACCCACAGAGGTGGCTGCACCCTGGAAGAGCAGGGACCAGTCTCAGGACCTTGAGGCTTCACTGATGTGTAAGTAAAGGCCGTGAAGACCCAGAGCCTCTGCTGTGCATTATCACAGCCCATGAGGTGTAACTTCCTCCTAATCTCCAATCTCAGAACCATAACCCGAGCCAATGCAGACTGAAGGTGAGTGCTTTTAACCCATGCCATGTACTATGCTGTTTTTCTTCTAGGCTGTTTTTAGTCTTATTTTTATTGTGCGTACTTACTTGTGGTCCCCATGAAAGGATTTTGAATTAGCTTTTGGACTTAGATGTACTTTGCAGATAGCACTGTTCTCTTGCCTATTTCTTGCATAGTTTCTTTGGTGGTTGAACAGACCCATGATGTGGTAAGGTTTTTGGAAAGCCTGCTCTGGTATCACTGCATGCTGCTGTTTTTCTCATTAGCAGCCCTTTCCCCGTTCAAAGAGCACAGCCCTGATGCTCTGTGTGTGCTTTTGCTAAGAGCCAAGCTTGGGAAGTGGAGCCTGTGGGACATGCTGTGCCATGGCCGCTGTGGTTCTGGGGACATGGGAGTTGCTGAGCGGGTGGTAGAGTGTGTATTTTGGGCAGCCCAGGGCAACCAGCCATTCCTCAGGTGTGCTGCTTCCACGTTTAACTAATTGTATGTAAACCTTGAGCAATCTCAAAATGAGAAATCATGGCCACAGGTTGTGCAAACCTGTAATCAGTGCCAATTATACTGACTCAGAGGCAGGTCTGAGGATGCCTTCTGCTGGTTTTAAGTTATTCATCCTTCCCAGCTTCCTTCCCTAGGAGATGGCTGTCCCAGAGTGAGCCTCCTTCTGCTGCCAACAGACAGACTTGACTTGGCACCAGGATCTGGCCTCTGCTGGGGAAATAGCTCCTTCACTTAGAGGGAGTGCAGCTATCTGGACCACTTCTGACTGAGCCAGGATGGATGGAACAACATCATACACACAGCCACAAACTTCCTACTGTGGCAGCCCAGAGGTTTCTGTGGGCAGAAGTTGGGGGAAGAGGCTTTAAGTCAAATTCAGAGAAAGACAAAGAGGGTGGGTGGAGACAGGAGGACCCTTTTCTCACTCCTAAAAGTATGTGTTCTTCTTCCCCTTCCTGAGTCTGGGAGGATATTCTTATGAGTCGTCATTCAACCCTGCTGTAGTTATCACTGCACAGAGAAGCAGAGTTGAGGGTCTCCCTGCAGCATCCCTCTCCATCAGTGCCATTGAAAACAATAGTCAGCATAATCCATTTTCCCTCGTGGCACTGCATGAGTTGAGCCTCTGCTGTGGCCCATGGAGTGGATTTTGCTGCTGTGCTCTCATGCTGGAGGAGGGAGTCCAAAGAAGCAGAAGTGGCAGAGTTGGCACAGTCACCATGTGCAGCTGGTGCTGCTGGTGACAAAGGTGCTGTTGTGTCCTTAGGAACCAAGGTTGTATAATTAGGTTTCAACTTCTCCAAGGAACTGATGCTGCTGAAGTCTCTTTGCTACCCAAGAGATGCCACTTCAGCACCAGGTCCCCACAGCCTGTGCAGCACGAGCCCTTTGAGATGCATCAGGGGGTCCTGCATGTACCTGCAGGGTCCAGGCATCACCTTCAGGATATGTGGGGCAGCCTGAAGGAGGTGTGGGCAACACTTGTGAGATGAGCTGTGGCCTAAAAATTTTGCTGAATCTGGGGTGCAGACAGAGCCTTGTGTTCATGCAGCGGACAGGACTCTGGGGGCAAAGGTCAGGAGCAACTTGTAACCCTGTACCAGAGAGTTCCCTGTTCCTTAGTCTGTGCACACAGCTACCCTATGGCTAGCTCTGATCATCTGGGGACATGAAACAGGGACCTCTGCAGCCTTCATAGCTACCAGTGGTGCTGTGCTGCCCAGGGTCCTATCTGTGGTGCAGCATGCTCCCAAAACCAGGTACCCACTCTCCAGAAGTCACGGTGGAAGGGCCTCTATTACCGAGGGGAGTAAATCTGTTAGTCACCCTCATGAAAGCTCTCTTCACTTTTTTGTGCTCTTGGAAGTTTCTGCTGTGAGGTCAGGTGGGGGAAAACAGCAACCTCACCTCACAGCGAATGGTGCTGTGGCATTGCACAACAGCGCTAGTTATTCAGTTGGCACAGCCTGAATACCACAGAGGTCTGTTTTGCTTGTTTCTGTTTTTTTATTTTTTCACAAAGCAAGAAGGTAATGCAATTTCCAGAACATGGGGCTTTCAAAAGCATACTGAAGAGTGTGAGGCTTATAGCAGTAATACAAGATTCATCAGTGCTGCCACTTAGGAGAAGCACATTAACAACATCCTCTGCCCAGCTGCTCTTGTTATGTACACATTACTCATCCTCTCCTTGCTGTCTGGATAGGAAATAGCAATACTTAACAGATTAATCCAACCCATTGCCAGATAACGCATCTGTTTTGTGCAAGTCCAGTTCCTCTAACACTCAGTATGTCTCCAGAAAAGTGACAATAAATTGTAATCCCTGAAGCTGAAGAGAAAGGTCACACCTCTCTGGATCAGCTGATCAGCTTGCAGGTTTTCTCAGACGTTGCAGACTTGCATTTCGGAGCACGAAAACTGTTTGCAAATGCCAGAAGAAGTAGCAAGTTATCAGCACTAGGAGAGACAGTGTTTGACTACAGACTGGAGCTTGGTTGTGTTCTCCCAGGATATCAACAGGACTGGCACCTAGAGGGCAACACCTCACATCACAGGAAGCTGCTGATTATCAGAAGAGGGTTAAAGACCGGTAAACTCATGTGAGCAGTGTCCCAGGGCCATTTGCACTCACAGATAGCAATGCTATGAGACAGACCTTCTGTCAGTGGGCAAATGTGTTGCTGGCCCATCCCTGGATTACCTTCTGAACACTAGCCAAGGGGTCTAGCAGTAAGTTTTTCAACCCCCACAACAGTCAGCCAGGACAAACAGGCAAATATTTGCTCAGTATCGGAGTTTCTACTGTCACAGTAGACTGTTTTAGCAAGTTGACTGCTCAGCAAGGCAAAATGGTTAAGCTCAGGTGCCCTCCATTGTAAAGGCCTGATAAAGGAGTGGAAGGTTAGACCTGACGCTCCAGTAAAAAGTAAAATAACTCTATAAGCAGTGAACCCGACTGATGTAAATTGGTGTGAGTCTGTGGCTGGTCATCACTGCTGCCTGCTGGATTTCTGTTTCACCAGCAGCACTGATTGATTTCACCTTGCTGAATAGAGCAGAAAGGAAAAGAAGAGAGAAAAGCGGTAACAGTCTTTCTGAGAAAGGAAGCAGCCTGCACAGGTGTATCTTTAGTGCCATTTGTCTCAAAACACTCCTTACCCTCTTCCTACCAGCTTTACAGTGTGGTTAGTCACAAAGGAAAGCTTTGTGCAAGGAATAAAACTAGTAAGTGTGTGGAATATGCAGGCATGGAAGCTACCTGCAGCATGATTCCTTTAGCTGAGATAACTGTAGAAGGAAAATGTTTAAAAGAAATGTTTCTCCTTATGCACTGGGAAAAAAAAAAAAGCAGAAAGGAAAGAGAAAAAAAGAGAAAAAGCTTCTAAATCCTGGAACTTCTGCATGAAATCAGATCTGCTTGAAAAAAAAGTCAAAAAACTTTGGATTGCAGCCCAAAAGGAAACTCTTGCATACTGGTGCATAGCAATGACCTGAGGCAGGCCTGTGGAACAAGGCTTAACAATTCTGTGTGGAAAGAGGGGCCTTTCATTAAAAAACTTCCTGAGAGAAGTCATGTGCCAAGCCAAAATATCTCTGGCTGTAGTTGCACTGTGGATTTTGTTCAGCATTTACTATCAGAAAAATCCAGGCATGTTGAAAGCAGATCTAGGGGGTTCTTGCTCCTGTGTCTTCTGCACTGTAAATAGTCACACTGTTGGCAGTTTTAGCTGTCACCATGCGGGAACTGGCCCTTTCGTTTGAGCTGCAAATGGTGATGGAGTGTGGTTTTCTCTTGACGCCCCACCCTGGACAAGACCACTTCAGGCAGACACAGCTAGGCTCCATGAAACAGCCTAGTTGTTTGCAGAAAGCCCTCTGTGGCACCGAATGGGCTGTGTGGGGACAGGCAGGCAGCCTGCCTTTTTCTGCATCAGCACGTCTTTGCAAGCTGCTCTAGTATATTCATATGTCAGAGCTTACTTGTGGGCAGTGCCTACAGAAAAAATTGTACAGTTTCCTAATGGTGCAACCATCATAACATTGGTTGAGATGCCTTAGTATGGAAATAGAATGCTAGTATTTTTGTCTGCATGTCAAATCACAGTTGTGTTTTTGCCGGTTTGTAAGAGAGGAAATACTTCAGCCTTCTTGCAGTTTTTCTTCCCAAGATTTCTTTCTGTGAAGTAGTGAGCATGCTTAAAAATCAATGCAGTAAGTAATTAAATAAATGATTCCACTTTAAAAGAGAAACAAAAGCATATTTATTTTGGAGAGGAGTTGGTAAAGCTGCTGCTTTCTAGAAGTCCTGAAATTTCCTATTTTCCTCACCTCCCTCCAAAGGTCCAAGTAAAGACAAAGCACCAAAGGAAAACTTTCTGGCCCTGGGGAGTTAAAAAACTGTTTCTGGAAAGACCCAGATAGAATTCTGACTTAACGAAGTGCAGAAAATTGCAGTTCTGGAAACACTTTGGAGATCTGCTGGCCGATGGCTGAGGCTGACCATATGAGGGGTAGGAGTAAAGTGCAGAAGGTGGACCTTGCAGAGTGGGCAAAACCAGTGGGAAGGAGCACTGCATGGGAAGCCCTTCCCATAGTGCAGTCAGCACTGTGCTTTCCCAAGAACGGGAGGAAGTGGGCTGCAGATCTCAAACCCAGGTTGCAAAGATTATTGATCCCTTTGACTACCAGCTTCCAGACCTCTTGCCTTAGAGTCATTGTGCTTTCTGGTAAATGCTTTTTTTAAAAATTTTTGTTCTTTCTTCCTATACAAGGCTGTCTGAGGGTGTTCAGAGGCCTCTGACCTGTAGGGCTGGGTGGCCAGGATGGCTGGAAGTCACTGCTCAGTGGGGTCAATGTCCAGTCTCTGCCCCCAGGCACTAGGGGCACCATGCACAGCAGGTACTGACACTCCTACACAGAGAGAGTAAGGACTGTCAGCTTTGGCAGCTTCAGCTCATTGCCAGTCTTGTACAGAGGTGTGTGACGCTGCATGTTGTCATGTGTCATCTCGTGGCATCTGCTAGAGGAAGGTAACTAGAACATGCACATATGTCTTCCTGAACTCTTAATATTTTGGATCTACTGAGAGTTTATGCTGGTTTCATAGTTTTAATTGAGTAAAAGTGCCAGGTCTTGGGCAAATTACAAATTACGTGGTGTTTAGCAATTGCAAACGGCGTGAGCTAGTTTCCCCTGGGCTTGGCCTTTGGAGGGTGGTGCTTGCATATGTCCAGCATGCTCTCAAAGTTACTGATTCATCTGCAGAGGGGTGCCAGAAATGCTTGGAAATGCAATGGGACTTCAAAGCACTCACTGCAGCCATCTGTCACTGAAAGCTCAACCCTGGTGTGACAGTCTGAGAGACGTATTCTGGTTTCTGCCAGGACCTGCCTATCCTTGCGCTGGATTTAACACCTTTCTCTGACGTTCAGATTGTCTTTCTGTTTCCTCTTCCTGTGTTATAATGTTTATTCTGAATTTTAAGACTATTTCAGATCTTCTAACTGTTTAACATCTTAAAATTCTGGAGGCAGTATATTTTTTAACTTTATATAAAGCCAAATGCATATGTAAACCCATTTTTGGGTATTAAATTTGGGGTATTTTAAGCACAGATAAAGCACTATTCATGCAAAATATGTCTTTAAAAAGAGCTTCATCTCTTCTTAGTGGTCCAAATTACGTGACAAAGAAGTCTCTATCATTAGTCTGTAGTATTAGTCTGTAGTAACCGTTTTCCTGTCAAAAGGTTAGCATCAAGCTCAAGTAGAGGTTCAGTAGCTGTGAGTGGTATTTATGTCAGTGGACAGTGGGAAGGTGTGTATTTGTTCATGCCAATGTGCATTTGCGTGCAGGACCCAGATGACTGCAAATGGAAATACCTGGTACAGGATTCTGAGCCAGGCGTGCTCAGAGTTACCTCACTCCCCTCATCTCCCTCACGCAATGCATGAGTGGGGAGGCTGCTGTTCCCTGGTGCTCCCACACACTCGGCAGAGGAAAGGGGAAAGCCTTGATGGGTTCCTCTTCTTGCAGCGATTTGAGGAGCAGTGGTAGCTGGGGCATTGGTGCCATGCGGGCAGCTGTGCAGTCCCCCTGCCACACCGGTCCCCATTATGCCACCCATGGATAAACCACGCTGGGGAGACTGCTCAAAGGCAGGGTGCAGGACACTGCTCAACAGTTACTCTGTCACCTACTTAAGATAATTCTCCAGTTCTCTACTGGGGCTCCCAGGAGAATCTCAGCTGTCCTCCTGCAGCTCAGGCTGTACTGCCGCCTGTAAAAAACAGCCAAAGAGAGGGAACAAAATACAAGATGAAAAGCTGACTCTGGTTTCCTTAGAGTAGCTTGCACAGTTCCTGGGCCTTTCTTTGAATACATCACTGAACACTGATTTCCCTCTTTTACCTTCCCTCTCCCTCTTTCTATTTTCCTTGATCTTCACAGACGTCCTTCCTCTTCCACAGGTGTGGGAACAGTTCAGAAATGGTTTATTCCTCAGAAAACACTGCATGACACCAGAAGAGAGAGGGAATTTTGTTTATTTTTGTTTATTTTGGTGGTGGGTTTTAATTTTTATTTTCTCATTGTCTAAGAAGCATTTGAACAATGCTTTCAGGCACACAGTGTAATTCTTGAGGATAATCTGGTGCAGGGCTGGGAGTTGGACTCAATGCCAAGGACCACGTCCAGATGGCTTTTGAATATCTCCAAGGATAGAGACTGCACCACCTATCTGGACAACCTGCACTATTATTCAGTCATTCCCACGGTGAAAAATCTTTCCTGATGTTCAAGCTGAATCTCCTGTGTTTTACTCTGTGCTCATTGCCTCCAGTCCTGTCACTGGGCACTGATGGAATGAGCCAGACTCTGTCCTCTTTGCATCCCTCTGTAGGTATTTGTACACATTGCTAAGACCCCTCCTGAGCTTGCTCTTGTCCACAATGCCATCTTTGCTCTCTCAACCTTACCCTACAGACTAAAAGCTTCAGGCCCTTCACCATCTTTCTGGACTCACTCTAGTACATCCATGTCTCTTATACATGAAGCCCAGAAAGTAAAGGTTAAAAAACCTCATGGGAAACCATCAAAAGCATGAATCAACTGAGAGAGCAGCTGGGACTTTGTCTTTTCTTCTTTCAATCCAGTGAGAGGGATTCAGTTGTGTGAGTTTTTAATTTTCGTTTCAACCTGCCTCTCTGCTGAGAGTTAAACCTTGCATGTTCGGAGAGTTTCATTCTCAGTACACTTTTACCAGTGCACTGAGAATGCACTGAGAATGCCAGTAAATTTCAGGTAGTGGTTTCTGCGCCACTCTGCACTGCACTGGTGGTTTTCTGCCTACCAGGCCAGCGGAAAATAAATCAGTGGAAGAAATTTATTGCTCAAGGGCTTCACTTGCTGTACGTGGGTCCTTGCCTCTGTGAGAAAACCTGGAAGCTTTGGAAATGAAAAGCAGATTGAAAACCACTACTGTAATGTCACTCCTTTAATTCCAAATGAAGGAATGCTGCCAGATCCAGGCACCAGCACTCAACATCAAAATGCAAAACAAAATATGCCTTTGTTTGGCTTCCTCCTGAGCAGAACATCATGGGGAGGGGGCACCAGCAGTGTTCCACAGCTGGGACAGGTGCTGTGCCTTGGTCCTTCTTCCCTAGGAGTGGGAATAAGACTGAAGAAAATATGTAGATGCATGTTTGGTTGGTTGTCTGATGTACTGAAACACACCTGAAATACAGAAGTTTTTTGGGCTGGAGGATGTAGCTTAGTACGTGAAAGGAGTAGTTTGACTTAAAGTTTGTTGTATTATCTCACTCACAGTGGGGAGCCCTATTCATGGATCATGTCTTTCAAGTTCCTGGCACAGAGCAAACCCAGAGGAAGACAGCGTCTGAGGCAAAAACGGTGTTTTCTTTTGCCTGCACACCCTGCTCAAAAGAGGACTCTCACTTTGGCACAGTACCTGTAAAATGTGCCAGTGAAACAGATACTATTTTTGCAATTAGCTGCTGCAGCTGCGTTGACACAGCTAACAGCCTGGCTGCGGGTGTAAGCCTCTCCTGAAGGCTATCATAGCACACCTAACAGGGGACACACCTGAGCAGCTAGAGCCAGTTTTATACTTCAAGGGATCAGTTTCAAGTCACTTTATTGAAACCACTTATTTTGTTTTAGGTCTTGCAAAACAGGGCTGCCCAGAGAAGCAAGGCTGCCTATCACTACAGCAGCTGACCCACCTTACTGAGATGTAACTAAATTTACTCCTGTTGAAAGCTGAATCCCATGCTTTCAGGCTTGGACCTGGCCTGCTCAGGTTAGTTCTAAAGTATTTGACAGTGTTTGGGAACTGGAATGCTCTGAATTCAGTGTAAACCAAGGTTTTGACTAATTTTGATTTTGTGGTTTTAAGGAAGTTTTACATCTGTTTATAATATCAGTATGTGAGTTCTGCACTGATTTAATTATGTGGTTTTTAAAATCACACCGTTTTTTAATCTGCAGTGACTTGAAATAGAAGAAGGGCTTAGATCTTCTGAGATGAGAAGTCAAAGGGGAAGTTGAAAATGCCACATCTGATCTCTGAAAACATGAAACTCATGGGGATGTAGACATAATCTCCTTGGGGGAAACAAAAAGCCTCAGGAAAAATCTATCTTTTGCAGTTGATGTCTCAGTTTGAAATTCTGTCTCTGGGCATAATGCCTAACACGCGCCTCACAAAATTGATTGAGTGGTAGCTATTTTGCTAATTTTGTGATCACAGATGTCATTGGTTTCCGTTCAGGAAAGTGCTTGCCTTCAGTGCTGCACATTTTGCCTTTACATGGTCAGGAATGCATTTGCAGGCAGCTGTAACAATGGTTTGAATGACTGCCCTTTGTCTAATTCAAGAACAACTGTTTTTGTCTAAGCAGAATTTACACATATTCATTATGTTCCACTAGAAAATGCCGCATGTGTTCTGGATTAGATGTCTCACACACACATACAAACACACAACCCCCCCCCAATACAAACAAACAAGCAAACCGAAAAACAGAGGCTGACAATAAAGCCAGCTTGGACTGCATGCTGAATGCCTTTTGCTTGTCCGCGTGTACTTGCTGGAGGTGGATGGTCTCTTTTGTGTGCTCTGGAGGTGCTTCAGTGACATTTACAACAGGACAATCCAGGATAGCTGTTTTTAAAACATGTGCTTATATGTTTAAAGCATAGTTGTAAACTTCAGGTTGAAAACAATGTCATTTGACACTTCAAAAATAATCTTCAGATCTTGGACTTGCATCAGCGTAGAGATGCATATGCAATACTTGTGTACAATACAAATGTGTGTGGTTTTTAGTTCAGTGACCATAGTAATTCCCTGAATTCCTTCTCTCAGCTAAAGGCTCTCATCTGAAGGGTTTACTTGAGTCTTGGCCAGAGTAAGACAACAGCACTCAGCACTTCCTTTCTTCAGTGAGTGTTGTGGGAGGTAGTTCAAAGGAGGAAAAAACAGGAACTGTCTCATAAGAGCATAAAGGGAAGTTTGATTGTCCTTTTTATTTTTGTCAAGTTCTCTGGTATTTTCATAGTACTGGGTTTAGCCCTGACAGCATGAGTGATGCAGCCCACTGATATTCTGGATTACTGTGCTATGGTCCTGTTGAGTTTATGGCTCAGTGTACTGTTTTCCTTAATTTTTTTCCTATATATTAGAGTTTCAAGATGGTTTATCCTGTAGTTGCAAGAAAACATGTGATAGCTGTGTCTAATACTACTTGGAAGGAATTAATTGGAGAGTAAGATGAAGTGGGTTGCAAAGTGGATCCAAAAAGTGGAAAGTGGAGAGAGGTTGGTATGTTAAGGGGGATAATGGAAAAGAAGCTTAAAATAATGCACGGGATGTAGGGTTCAGTGAAAATGTGCAGCATCCTGAAGCTGTGATGTGACTTGAAGTGGGGTCATGGTCAGTGTAGCTGAGCTTCATTCTCTGAGTAGCTGGAGAATGAGGATGGATGTGGGGGATGGAGGTGTATATGTGTGTTTGGTACAAGAACTTAAACTAGGGATGACTTTGCTGCAGATGCATTGGCTCACTGATTTTAAGACTCAAACTGCATGTTGTACTCATTATGTGCTTGGGACAGAAATGTCATAACGTGTTTGCACAGGCTGCAGTTTTCCTTGTTACCATTGCTGGATTGCATAACTATTCAGATTCATTCACTTTGCAGTTTCATTAAAACTTTTCTTTACCTTTAAGGTTGTAGTTGAACAATGACTGATGCTGCTCTATTCGCAGAGCTGCCTCCTCTAACCTTTGACATGATCCAGGCAGTGATTGCCACCAGAGCCTTTTGCAGAACGGTGGATGCTCATGCCACTGTAGATTTTCTCCTGTGATGGCAGGGTCTTTGGTCTCCCATGTGCTGGGGTCTCTCTGCCATTCATGTACTCCCTCCCGGTTTTACTCTGTGTCCCTCCAAAATATCATCTACTGGTGCTTATGTTTGTCTGCTGCTCCTCTGAGCACTCAGTTCCAGAACAAGGCTCTGTCTTGGTGACCTTAAGACTCAAACTGTGTGTTCCACTCATGATGACAGAAATCTAAGATCTTCTGTTGAAAACCATTTTTATCTCAATAAGATACTTTCAGTATAAGTCAGTCTGTTCCCTTTTTTCCTGTAAGTGCTGCTAACATTGTCACTTATTGCGGTTGTGTATGCACCTTCTTTCCATACAGCTAGCAAGGGTTAATATGGTTCACGTACAGCTGGCAAAGGTTAATGTTGCTCCCATGAAGTTGCAAGGTTTAGGCCATATCTGCCTTGCCTGCTATTTAAGTATTGCCACAGTTCAGAGGAGAATCACAGGGGTTTTTTTAGCTGGCTATCAATGGAAAGTTTGGGTCTAATTTCCACCAACTAATCTTGGTCTTTCCAAGATGAGTCACCACTGAAGCTGTGGCCTTTTGAACCTCCATCACAGTACCATATAGATATTTCTGCAATGACTGATGAGTCACTATCAGTAATGGAAATCTAGGCATGCTGGCCAGGCTTATGGGGGAAATTAGGCCCTGGGTTTTCTGGGCAGAGGATGTCTTGTGCTGGCCTCAGGAGGCAACTGTGTGCTGAAGAAAAAGCAGGAGAGGCTGAATGAGGCACAGGGCAATCCTAGAGGTATGTCCATTGTTGGAGAGCAGTCTTCCAGGGTGACAAGTTGATAGTGGAGATGCTTTACATTTTTAACAGTGTGTGCAAAGGAGGTGGGACTCTGTCGTGTTTTAAACCCAGACAGCAACTAAGGACCATACGGTTGATCACTCACTCTCCCCTGCCCCCTTGCTGGGGAAGAAAATTGGAAAGAAAAGTGAAATTCCAACCTAAACTTCCCCTGACACAGCTTCAGGCCATTCCTTCATGTCCTGTCACTGTCACCACAGAGGAGCGATCAGTGCCTGCCCCTCCTCTTCCCCTCACAAGGAAGTTGTAACTGCAGTGAGGTCTCCCCTCAGTCTCCTCTTCTCCAGGCTGAGCAGACCAAGTGACCTCAGCCACTCCTCACACGGCTTCCCCTCAAGGCCCTTCACCATCCTCGTGCCCTCCTTTGGACACTCTCTAACAGCTCAGTGGCTTTTCTGTGTTGTGGCACCCAGACCTGCCCCCAGCACTCGAGGTGAGGCCACCCCAGTGCAGAGCAGAGCGGGACAATCCCCTCCCTTGCCCGGCTGGTGATGCTGGGCCTGATGCACCCCAGGACACGGGTGGCTCTCCCGGCTGCCAGGGCACTGCTCACTCATGTTCAACCAGGACCCCCAGGTCCCTTTCTGCGGGGTTACCCTCAAGCCTTCTCATTCCCTGCTCTGTCTGTACATCCAGAGTTGCTCCATCCCAGGTGCTTCCCCTTGCTGAATTTCATGTGGCTGATGCCTGCCCAGTCCTCTAATTTGTCAAGGTCTCTCTGCAGGGCCTTCCTGCCCTCAAGGGAGTCAGCAGCTCCCTCAGTTTTTTCTCCTCTATGAACTTGCTGAGTATCCCTTCCCTTGCTTAGTATCCCCTGTGTCCAAGCCATTTATGAAGATGTTGAAGAGCGCAGGGCTGAGGATGGAGCCCTGTGGAACCCCCCTAGTGACAGGTCACCAGTCTGGTGTCACCCCATTCACTGTAACCCTTTGTGCCTGACCCCTGAACCATTGCTTGCCCCTTGCAGGACATTTTATCCAGCCACGTGCTGGACATTTCATCCAGAAGGATCCTGTAAGAGACAGCATTGAAAGCTTTACTGAAATCCAAAAAGACAGTTACATCAACTGGCTTCCCTTGATCAGCTAGGTGGGTTACCTTGTCATGAAAGGAAATCAGGTTTGATAAGCAGGACTTTCCCCTCATGAAGCCTTGCTGGCTGTGATCAGTGACTGCATTGTTCTTTAGGTGTTTTTTAATATCTCCCAAAATAATCTTTCTATAATTTTACCGAACATTGAAGTGAGACTGACAGGCCTGTAGTTTCCAGGGTCATCCTTCTTGCCCTTCTTGAGAATTTGGACAATGTTCACCAGATTCCAGTCAGCTGGGACCTCTCTGGGTTTCCAAAGTTGTTCAAAAATCACTGAGAGAGGCCTCGCAATGACATCAGCCAGTTCTTTGAGTACTATTGGATGAATCCCATCAGGCACCATAGACTTAGGGATTCAGCTGGAGCAGCAGATCCCACACTAGTTCAGGGTTGGCTGGGAGTTCATCATTCTGTCTTGGGGTGACTTTATGATGATGTTGTAGCCCCTATCGCTGCCCTACACCCAGAGATTATTCTTGTGCCTTTCTGTACCTTTAAACTGAGCCCGAGAGGGGGGAGAGACAAAACCCGAGTGAACTTTTCAAAGCACTTGTTCAAGAACACAGACACGCACTCCTCTGCATTCTGCTGCTGCAGGGAGAAGAGCGGAGGAAGCACTTTGCTTGCTTTTCAGCCAGCTTTCAGCTCCTTTTCTCCAGAGGGAGATGGAGAGTTCAACTTTGTTTTCCTGGGATTTTGTTTTTCCCTTCTTCTCTTCCGGACTGTTTCAACATCAGAGCACACCAGGAAAATTTCCCACCAAGGCTCCAGAGGTGGGCCCACACCCACACAGCTCTGAGGAGGAGAGAGACCACACCTACAGAATGACTCTGAAATCTTCCCAGGTTTCTCTCCACAGAGAGAGGTTTTATTATTCAGCATTATTATCCTTTTCCTGTGTGTTTGTTAAATAAATAGTTTTTATCTCTTTCACTTTCCTCTGAGGAAAATTTCTTTTTTCCCAAACCTGGTGGGGGAGGAGTGGTTGGAACGGTCTATCAGAGGATATTTTCCTCTGACAAATTTTCCAAATTTGTCTCAAACCGGCACACATTCTCTCAGCCATAGTCCTCCAGCTTAGGCCACTGCAGTTCCCAGAGTCTGTCACTGGTGTTGGAAGACCAAAACAAAGAAATCATTAAACTTCCTTGTCTGCATCCAGGTTTATAAGGTGACTGTCTTCATCCTGTAATGGGCTGATGTAATTTCTGCTCTGCCTTTTCCCATTAATATATTTTTAAAAACTCTTTTTGTTGTTGCCCCCAGTATTGGCTAGCTTTAACTTCAACTGAGCTTTGGTTTCATGAATTTTCTCCTTACAGTAGCAAAAAGCATCTCTTCATTCTTCCCATGTCACCTGGCCTTGCTTCCACTGGCCAAACACCTGCTGGTTTTACCACAGCTCCACAAGGAGATCTCCGTTCAGGCAAGCTGGCCTTCTGCCTTGTCTGCTTGACTTCCAACATTTGGGAATTGCCCACTCCTATGCCCTTAGGCGATGATGTTTGAAAAGTGACCAGCACTGATAGACCCCAACATTTGCAACAGCATTTTCCCATTTACTCACTAGTGCCCTGAGCAGCCTGAAGTTTGTTCTCCTCATGTCCAGAGCTGAGGCTTTGCTGGCACTTTTCCTCCTGACAACAACTCAATCACTCTGTGATCACTGTGGCCAAGACGGCCGCTCATCTCCACTTTGCTCAGGAGATCCTCTCTTCTAATAAGAAATGAGTCTGGTACCTGTATCTTGAGGTTATAATCCTGGTGTTTTAGGAATCTTCTTGACCTAATTGTGCCAGCTGTGTGGTTAACATTTCCAGTTAACAGCTGGCAAGTTCAAGTCCCCCATAAGGACACGGGTAGATGATTTGGAGGTGTCCCTTATTTTCTCAAAGTGTCATCAATGTCATTGTCCTGGCTGTATGGCCTATAACAGGTTCTCACAATGACATCTGCATTATTTATGTGTCACTTAATCCTTACCCAGAGGCTCTCAACTATGCCACAGCCAACTGCAAACTCCATACACATTCCAGCCCCTCCATTACACACAGTGCCACCCTGCCTCCACCTCACCTGCCCAGCCTGTTCCTGCTGAAGAGTCTGTAACTATCCTGGCACACCAGTAACAGGACTAATCCCACCAGGTTCTGCTTATCCCAGAGATAACATCTCTCTGGGATGGGGCCAAAGCTTCTACTTCCTCTTCCTTGTTCCTCATGCTGTGTGTGTTGGTATAGAAGTGTCTCAGGTGTGGTTCATTGCAGCTGTCACCTTGTGGAGCCAATTGAATCATCTCACTAGCACTCTTTCCCTCAAGTTTTGGTGCACCATCCCACTGCATATCACTGGCAAGACTGATTTTCGTCCCATGCTCCCTTCCAATCCAGTTCAAAAAGGATTGCAAAAAAGCCTTTTCCCTTTCTGAGAAAGATGCATCCCATCAGCTGTCACTAGAACCACTGTTGTAAATCACTCCATGATCAAAACACTGAATGGTCCTTCCTTTAGGATAAGCATAGCAACAGACAAGACATCAGTGTGTCATCAACATTATTTTCACTCTGAATCCAAAATAGAGCACTGCACTGGCTATTAAGGAGAAAATTAACTCTATCCCAGCTGAAACCAGGACAGGCCCCCAGGGAGGAAGCTTTGGCTTTGCAACTTACCTTATCCCACACCTCTGTTTCTCCCAGAAGCTTCTGCCCCACAGCATGATGCCTACTTTGAGAGACTAAGCTTGCTGCATGTCGTGGCACTGACTGCATCCTACAGCAGGGAAGGGCTACTCACACACGAGCAGCAGTGAGAACAGTCCAGCAGGAGGACTTGTCATGGACAGGCAGCTGTTACGCCGTCCTTCTGTATCTCTCCTCACATGGCTGTGGACTTTGCAATCATTACTGAACCATTTAGCCAACACTGCCATCATATCCTTACAAACACCCCATTCAGCACCTGTCCTTCTGCACTCTGGGGCTTGCCAGCTCCTCTTATCATGACAAAGGACCAACACCTGATGTTCTAACAACTGTGCTCTGCAGCCTTTTAACAGGCAAGTTAGTGTTATCTACAGGTACCTTTACCCTCCTCCATTTATGGTGAGCCAAGAGAGCCTCTATCCTCCCCTCACCTTGCCAGCTGCTAACATCTGCCTTTTGAAGGCTGCTTTCTGCTCTCAGTGCTCACCTGTGCAGAGAACAGAAAAGCAGGGTGATGCATTCATGAAGATGCTTACACCGACACAAGAATAATCCTTAGCCCTGGCAGAAATGTACACCTGCATTTATTATTTATTATTTACCTAATACTGGCCTTGGAAATGAAGCAGTCCCAGCAGACCAGGTGGCACAGTGTTTCTCTATGTGTTTCTTCCAGCAGACAGGGCTTACAGTCTGAACACCAAGGGACAGAAACGTCTGGTTACTGTTAACAGGCAAAATCATTAGAACACACCAGAAGCAATGCAGGTGTGATGAATTTCGCATGAGCATATTTGCTCTTTGCCTGTGGCCTTCTGCAGTTTCAGGAGGGAGGAATTTTTAGTTGAGGACAAAATGCAAAGTGAAAAAATCCTTATTCATCTAAGGCAAATAGGTGTCATGAATCCAAACTACAGAAAGCTGAAGAAGTATCTTCTGAGGGGAAGTGAGACTAAAAGAACTAATATTTATAAAGCTTGCAGGAATAAATTCTTGGTGAAATTATAAGAGACCATGATCAGCATGAACAAGGTAGAATTTTGCCTCACTTGTTGTGATATCAAACCATCACTAAGTGAAATTTTTTTCATGTAAGACCAACACCATGTTGGTCTGAGCATTTTCTGCCCCTAGGAACACATAGCCCCTCTTTTGGACTATTGGAAGTGTTCCTCCAAAACCCACATTTGCTCAGACAACATATTTGCACAACTATTCTTCCACTTCTCAACTTCCAACCACACTTGATTCAAGGCAGTCCCTGAGCTAACCTTGATCCATCCATTGGCTGTTTTTATAAAATCTTGAATATTAAATTGGAGCCATTGTGAAAATGCAGCCGAATCTGCAGCTGTTTTAACTCTGGACAAGGACATGGGGACCACATGTAGAAGGTAGAGAGACAGATGACTGCAATGGCTGTGTATGGTGTAAGACTGTCTTGTCAGGCTATCCTGGACGTCTGAGACCTATAGGCTTTTCTTGAGACCCCTCTTCCTTGTGCAATAATCCCTGGTTTTTTTCCCCAGCTGGATAGACTTTGCTGTATCAGCATCAGGCATAACCTTGTGTTACTCTGGAGAAATATTTATTTTTTCGTCTGCCTCTCTAGCTCTCAGTTTTTGTTGACTTATTTTTCCCACTTTTGGACAAGCAGCAGCATACCTGATTCTGCTGATTTGTTCTTCCACTACTGTATTTTTATGCTAACTTTTTAGTGTGATGCTGCTTGAAGGCAGCATACATCTGTTTCTTCATGGCTGTATCACCAGGGACACACTTAAGAGCTTTTGGCTCTCTATTTAATGGTATTTTCCTTACTAAAGTAATACTGTTTTTAATAAGAAGAGCCATACCAGGAGCCTGAGTATTACGAACCTAGAACCTGCCCGAGTCATCTACAGCTGATTAAGAGACCTCTTGCTATTTCTGACATTGAGCACAGGAACAAGAGATGGTAATTGCCAACATTTGTGTGAAATCACTGAATATAAGCCAGACTGCTGTGAATGTCAGAGAACACACTCTGCCTGTGACAAGAACAAGATTGTGTAATGTCCTTTTATTACAGGCCAAGCTAATAACACATTATCTCATGTTTCCATCAGCTAAATGCATGCACACAGACCCTTACCTTCCGTCTGCTGCTCTCCATACAAATTAGGACACTGCTGTGTTGCTGCTCTCCCTGCTCTTCTTGCATTCCGTACCTCTTTCCACCTTTCTTACCTCACACAGAATCCCCTCATCCACCCATTCCCCCTAATGTCACCTCCTTCTCCTCAACCTGATTCTGCATCTTGTTTGGGAAACACGGCTGAGGGGCTGCAAGAGTAATGCTCTGCCTGTAAGTCATACAAGAGATATTTGTACCAGCATTTGTGCTTGGTAGTACCAGGCTCCTGGGGCCATAGGAGTATCTGGCCCAAACATACCTCACAGACAAGGGCCAGCTTCTGCACCAGCCCTGGAGGGCTCAGGGGACTGAGCAACTTCTATTTATTTTGCCCTGCCCCTCTCCCTGATGGATGCCACCATCTCAGTTTTCCAGCTGGCTGCAGACCCAGCAGCAGTGCTGTGTGGAGATGAACAGGGACCCTGAAACTTGTGTGGATGTCCTCTGAGTGGATGCTGTGGAATCCTAATGCTGCCATTATACCAGTATGAGCATCTGCTCCTCCTTCCACTAGCCCTCCAACACTTGTTCACCCACATCCGAGAGTCAGAATATGGAAAGAAATGTGAAAAATAGGTGTTTGGGTGTTTTTATGGCTGGGCTCTCTCTCTGTGTTACTCCAACATGTCATGAAAAGGGAAATCTGGCAAAACACTGCTTTGCTCTTTCTTTTTCCCACAATGGGGGCTTTCAGCATCTTATTTGGTTGTGAGAAAAAAACCCTTCTTTAATACAAAAATGGGTGATGGGAAGTCCACATACTTCTGCAACAGTCAGCCCACACCAGAGTGTTGAAAACGGGAAAGTCAGCATCTTTTTAAGCAGGTGAAACATTTTAAAACAGTCTGAAAAGATGTGAAAATCCTATTTCTTCTTTTCCCCAGATGCTTAACTTCTCACCATGGATAATGAGTTTGCCTACAACTCCTGGTAGTGATGCCTTTTTCCATTGCTTCAGTAGCACCCTTTGTGGATACCCAAGTTCCCTTTACTCAAATGATGCAACTCAGCGGATACGCAATTACTTCTTGGCACACTGAAGGAGAGCCCTACCTGGAAAAGGATTTACCTGACTCTGTCTAGTTGACTTAATGGAAAAAGGAATTGCTGCACTTTGACAACATCTCTTCCTCCTCACTCTATTTTTTTCTCAGCACCAGAATTTTGCACACACCTCTAGACACCTCTGTACTGGCTTGACACCTCCCTGGATTGACTCAATGCATGGCTCAGTACCATGGGTGTGGGATGATGCAGCCTGGCAGTTCTTGGTGTGTCTGCAGCTGAAGAAATACTCTGTTTTGCTCCAGGTGCAGGTTACCAAAGAAAGACTGGCGGCTTGAAGATCTCTTCAAAAAAATCAACAAACATGAATCCTTTTTCATCTCTGAGTTAGCCATGATGTGCAAATTTCCAGGTGGTCCCTGGTGTATCTGATAGATAAGGAAGACTGGAGGTCAGCAGAGTCTCTCTCAGTATCAAGAGATCAGGATTGTTATTGGTGGCACGTGTCAAGCAGCACCACCCATCTGAAACAGCCCACAGTAATGTAGAGGCCCCAGGCTGACTTAATTTCAACTCTTCTGGGAGACCACTAGTGCTTAGATGACTTCCTTTGGTTATTGGACTGCAGGAGGCTAAGCAGTAGGAAGTATTCATGCCATGCTTTGAAGGCACACAGCACTTGGCTGTAGGATGCATCAGTGCTTTTATACCTGACCCTGTATGTCAGCAACCATTTTTAGTGTGTCTTGGGTTTGGGCCCTATGCAAGAACAAATCTGGCCAGCTGACCTGTCCACACATGGGAAGCTCATGTCACTGCAGTGATGTGGAAGCAGAGAAGCAGGATGGTAAGGGAGAAAAGCAGTAGGGTGTATAGGGACTTTTGGCTGTTTGAAGGGTGCAACTGACCATAGCAAAGCTGGGTGCAGACTGGCTTTTAGCAGTCTCCTGTGCCCATCCCTGCAGATCCTCTGCAGCGAGGTGTGAATTCATTGTGTGTCTGGCCTGTATTAAAACATTTCTTCTGGGGACAACACCCATGCATCCTTTTCCCATTCATCCTTTCCCATCTTTACCAGTACACCAGCCATTTGAGAAGCAGTAACATGAGCAAGCTTCCCTGTGAAAGCATGATATCTCAGAGCCTGTCCTTCAGCCCTGAATCTCCTGGGAGTTACCCACCAGTTTCCCTCAGGTCTGTCTTATCGGAGGGTTCCCTGCCTCAAGCAAACTGCAAGCTCCTGTTCTGTCCCATGCCAGGACAGAAACCTCTCACTTGCACAAGAACAGCATCCTGAGCTTGTGGCTTACAGGCAGTTCTTATGAAAAAGTGTGGCAGACCCAGGTTAAGAGGCCTGAGTAGGGATGTCAGTAAAATTGCTTGATTAAAAATGCTGCCTAAACCAATCCTGAAGGCTGCACCATGCTTGAGTTTAGTTCGTCTGACAAATATTTCTTAACGTACTGGGAAGTGCTGAAGTTCACATGGTAGACTTTTTGCAAATTTTTTTCATTTTGGTTAGACTTTACCTTTTGTGGTTTTATGTACTGGAGGCTTAAGAGCACCGTGGTACAAGAAAGAAGTGTGTGGAAGTGGTTTTAAGCAGCAAGGCAGGAATTTGCTGGTGTTGCAATGTTCTCAGTGGCTCCAGGGATATCATTATGTGTTATCTGCCACTTCTCCTGACTATCCTCCTGCTTGTGGCCTGGGGCCAGATAGAGCTGTGTGCTCCAGCTGTGCAGTGGATTTTCGGTGGGATGCCTTCACCAGTGCAAGTTTGAGTCACCATAGGGCTGCTTCAGCTTGTGCTGAGTGTGGCCCTTGTGATCTGCAAAAGGAGGAAGGTCACAGAATGGTTTTGGCAGGCTGCCAGCTAAAGGCCTCATGATTAAAATAATCTCAGAGGCAGCAGCTGAAGTCACTCAGTAGTAGTTCTGCTGAACCAGGAAGATCATATGTCAGAGGGAGGGAGAGAGAGAAAAAAAAAGAAATAAAGAAGAATAGTTACACTGAAATACTTGTCCAAGTAAGGGAGTTTTTCTGGCTTTCTCTGTTCCACTCTTTCTCCACCTTTCCTGTTGCACAAATATTGTACTTTTGTCCCTTCTTTAAAGTGGACTTCAGTGGTTTTTCCAGCAAAGCTACATAATTTCTTTTCTTCCAGCAAAGGTTATTACGGTGTGCTTACCTTGTGGGCCATTCATCCCAAGTCGTCATCCTTACTGGCAGGTATTTTGAAGTAGTTTTCCATAGAAATTTTGTACTGTAGCAAAACTGTCTTTTTCCAAGTAATCCCAAAACATGAGCACCCTGGCAGGTGTCGTGTCAGGGTTGTGCAATAACCACCGCGCTGGAAGAGTGTCAGGTGAGCACTGGCATTTCATCACTTACGTGGCTACTTCCATGCCAGTAAGAAGACCCCTGGCCTGCTCCCTTACTACTGTGAAGCACAGCCTTCAAACACATGCTCAGCTGGTGATCAGGTTGGGAGGATTCAGGGCTTGGGGCGCATTTAGTCTCTGTACATTGTAGGAGAGAGGCAAAATGCACAAAATTCTGGAAAGTCAGGTCGAGGTTTGATTCTGCTTCCATTGGTCACTTCTTATGTTGTCCTTCCTTCCCAACCAAGATGCCAGGAGGTTTGGATGTGTGAGTAGGGCTTGCTCTCATGAAACACATCTTAGACAAGGCGGTACAGTGCCCCCTGCATGCCTGTGCCTCCTCTCACACCCTGCTTCTTTGCTAGCACAAGGGCACCAAGGATTTACCTGGTGCCCTCCACTTGTCTTTCTTCAAATACTTGCTATGGAAACAGCTTTTAACCCCCCAAGCACCTTTTGTATGAATGACAGAATCCTATTGCTGGGCTCCCTGCTCAGTGCTGTGATATTGATGAACTAAAACCACAGTTGAAGACAGAAACTTTGGCCAACAGGAGCCTCAGTGTTGACTTCACGGATGAAGCAATGCCAGGGACATAGTAAGCCTCAGCAGCTACCATTTGGAAAAGTAAGTACTAGCCCATGTGATCCTATTGTGGGAACACTTCGTGTTCCTGCAGCTTGAAAACCAGAAGCTTGAAACAAAACAGAAGACAAATTTCTGCAGAGAACTTAAGCCTGTCTTTGATTCAAAGTGCTTGGGAGTTGTGGGGGAGGAAGGAAGAAAAAAGGAAAGGAAAAAGGAAAGGAAAAGGAAAAGGAAAAGGAAAAGGAAAAGGAAAAGGAAAAGGAAAAGGAAAAGAGCTCTCTTATTTTGGTGGAGGTTTGAGCTGGAAGCACCCATCCCAGCCTGACATCCCAGCTGTGATTACTTCTTCTGTCAATTCTTTGATTAGTCATTGAGGATATTTTTCAGCTCTTTGATATCTGCAGTGGCAGAAAGGGAGACTGAGAGAAGTTTCTCTGTCAGCAGCGTTTAAGATTTTGGTTGTTTTCACCTAAGCGGTTCCTACAAGTTGAGAACAATGAAAGGGGGGAGAGACAGAGGAAGAAAAACAGCCCAATAATATTTGTCATTTCTAAAACCTTTGAACAAGAGCATTGTATCCTCCTCCTCTGATGTCAGTAGTAAGGTGACGTTTAGGTTCAGGGACAGGCTGGTCACTGACAGCTCACTGTAAATACGGTTATTTGGACAATCCTTTTGGGTGTGTTCAGAAAACAACTACTCGCAAAGCTTTTTTATTCTCATAGTTTAATGACTTTTAAAAATACACTAATGTAACGTACATAAGAGTTGTCAAATGGATAGCTAAAGTTTAGGAAAACAATCAGGCTTTTAAATAAATGGCTAAGGGCCTGCCCTTTTGTTCCTCCATGGCATTTCACAGAAACACCAGCTTTTAGCTTCTTCTAACCAACACTTTTGAAGAGTTGCTTTCTGTATGAACACCATACATCTGAGAATGTTTAAAACTTATCTTAAAGAAGCCACTAAAATAAAAATGACTGCCCAGCTGACCTGAAGTAGCAATGTTTGCTGACATAACATCAGGGCATGCAGCACTCGCATGCCTGGCAATTTCACAGTGTAAACTGTGTTGAACTCGAGATGCACTGTTTGTCTTCACATGTTTAGTGATGCTGGAGAAAAGAAGCATGGGAGACCAGTTACCCCTCTTCCTCCTTTTCTACCAGTGGTGTTTTTAGGGGTGGGCTGACATACAATCAATTAATGTGCATTAAAAAATGAACCTCTCCCAGCCCATATTTTTCAGAAAAGTCAAAATGGACATGGTCATATTCCACTGGAAAATGATGCTTTCAACAAGGATTTCAGTGAACATGTGTTCAGAATTGTGGAAAAAATGCAAACTGAGTGGCTGATGAAGAGCAAGCAAGCACCTTCCCTCTGGACCACCTCTGCTGTTAGCTGCCTGTCCTGAGGTAGCATGCTGGAGACGTACAGGCAGATCTCCAGAGGGAAATCTCAATCACTTGCCCCTCGACAGTGTCCCTGGAAGATCAAACCTTTCAGGGGGAGAGAGGATGATCTTTCCCACCTGGCTCAAAGCCACCTGACATGGACCTGACTAGTCCAGGATGAGAATGGAACTGATCCCTTGGAAGCAGAGTGAAATTATCATCCTGGCTTGATGGTGGTAGCAAGGAGTTATGTGCGGTTATTTACACAGGTGTGTATTCACAGCTCTGCAGCATCATCTGCTTTGCCTGGTCCACTCTTGAGGCTTCCACAAACCTGGGGACTTCATACTTCACACCAAGGAGCACAGCCTTAGGCCCTGCCACTCTGGATTTGCAGTGTGTACTCTGCATGTCAGTGATATTCACCATTTACAGGTACTGAATTCCAAGGGTGCCTCAACTGTGTGCAGCCAAAGTGAGGCATGGGACTTATCTGATAGATGGCTGCTGAAAAATTGTTTCTAACACCATCTGTCTGCCAGATAGGTTGTTTGGGGGGTACCAAGTTGTCCATATCTTTGCTGAAAAACGTCTGGGGGCAGTGGGGAAGGGAAGATAGGCATTAATAGTTGGTAATCAATTCTATATCTATAAAATGACAAATCTTACGAAATTCAACTATTTGACTTTCAAACACACAAGGAGGCTTGCTCAAATAATTCTGATGTGGTATGCGAACACTACCTCAGGGCAGGAAATTAGAAAATTAGATGTGTTCCCAGGTGTGGAGATCCCTGTGGGTTGAACAGGGTGACTATTAGGCAGCCTTTGCCAGCGCCGAAGAGCAAGGTAGTAGTTTCGCAAATGCACAGGAGCAATGCCACATTCCCACAAGGTTTTTGCATGACACGGTCTGCCAGATCCTTATTTGGCCTATTGCAGGACTGTGGCTGGTGTTTTGAAATGCAAGCCCCAGAAGGGTAGTGTTTTGGGGTTGAGAGACAGCCAGCAGTGAGCTCTGGGTGAGCTGGCAGGGTGCACCCACAATGCTACTGGTTGTACCCCGTCTGCTGCCAACACCTTCCCCTCAGCCCCACCATGTGCAGCGCGTGGAAGGCGTGCCCAAATGAACAGGAATTTCTTGCAGAGGGGTCAAACACTTCTAGTGTATATACAGGGATTTTAAAGGCCTCTGCTAGATTGCCCTTAGAAGAACAGACCATTTTCCATGACAAAGCTGGTGGACATGCTCAGTCGGTAATTCTTCTTGGTTATTTATTTTTGTTGCTGTGATTCACAAGCAGGTAGATATTTCATTTGAATTGTGGGCATGACTCAAAGGGAACATAAATGGTGACATAAAGAGGGAGAGGCTTACAAGCTTAGCGATAGTGCCATTTCCCATACTTATTTGGTGAGAGGTTAGCTTGCACCAGGTTTCTGATTGCAGCAGAACACCTTTGGGGTAGCTAATGTCCTCTCATCCTTTAAGGCATACATGTCTTACAGCAACCAGTCTAAACAGGGCTAAATATTTAGAAGTCAATAACCCAGGTTATAACCTGGATTGGCAAGCAAACCTTTCTGCCCATAATATTTCCAGTTTCCCTACCTGTAAGTTTTTTCTCAGTATTGTTATGTGCCAGATTTTAACTTCCTATTTATAGGGCATGCAGTACAAAACACATTACAAGGCCAAAAGTTTGAGAGTGTGGTAACCCAAGAACTGTGAATTATTTTGTTCACAGGAAAGACCTGGTCTATCTAAAATGGGTTATTGGTTTTTACAAGACTCCTTTTCTTGACTGAGCCCCAATTCATTATTGGGAAGAGATTTTTGTAATTATAAGGGACAGAAAAAGCAAAAAAAAAGGGACTGTGAGTGAACCAAGAGGAAACACCACAGAGTTTAGCACACGTTTCCCTACCTCCTCCTCTTTCTCCTTTTGTACTTATTTACTTTGCTTGCTTCCCACAGACACCTCCTTTCACAAACATGAGTCCTAGGGTAAGCACAAGAGATTTTTTTTATTTTTATGTTGTGCTTGAAAACTGGGTTGGGAGGGAAAGATCGGGCTTTTTCTTTATAAATACAAGCATAAAGCACCTGATTTATTGTGGTGAGGGAGGGAAGTTGAAAGAACAACACGGCTTGGGAGAAACCGGGAAATAACTGTTCAGGATTCCCTTGAGCTATTTAATGTATATATTTCTGTGCTTTTTGGAGCTCCCTGGCTTCTTCCCCATTACTGCTCTTCTGTGTGTGTCACTTCTGGAATGGACATAGCAAGGAGACAGGGTCTGGAAGGTTGGAATTGCTAACCTGGGAAGGAGGAAAAGGGGGCAGGCGTGGTAGGAGCAATTCCAGGTCCCTGGGGTCCCTGTGTGCTGCCGCTGGGCAAACAGCATTCCCTGGCACCCCTTCCTGGTCCCCAAGTGATGCTCCTGGGACCAAGGCAACAAAGCGGACAGTTTTCAGGTGACAGAGGTGGAAGAGGGGACGCAGCATCTCTGAGCACACAGGTGTCCTCATCATCAGTGAGGTGGGATCCCCTCTCTAGAGGGATGGAGCATGGACTAGCCCACAGATTTTAATTTTCCTTGTGAGGACACCAGCCCAGGCTCTGTTGTGTGAAACAGCGATGGTAAGCCTTCAGAGCCCAACACAGTTACCCTCATCAAGTGTTTAGTGGCTACCAGAACAGGAGAGCAAACATGGCACAGGCAAAACTAGGCTAATCTGACCCCAGAGGTTCTCTGCAGGGCACAATCAGAGCCCCCAGGGCTGCCAGGAGAGAGAAGTCCTCTGTCTCTCCAGCATCTGTTCAGGTCGGACATTTATGCAGCACAGCTGCTTTCCGTCTCTCAGGCACTGATGTGGTACACATCCTTTTTGCTCTTTCTGGCCTGTAAGCAAAGTGTCATAGGAAACTAAAAGAACAAATACAGCTGAAAACCTCCTCCTGTGGCTGATTCCTTGAGGAGGTGCCCAGCAAGCATGGATACATGCGGTGGGGGCACACGCACCCACCCTGCGCAGCCCCTGGACACGCTTGCTCCAAATGGCCCCTTCCCCTGCCTGACACATCCCTGGTGGCCATGACTACTTGCAGCAAAGCAGCTGTTCTTCCTCTGCTTTCTCTGTACACATTTCTCACAGAACACACCTTTTCCCTGTCCCTGCAAGCCATCAGGGTATCCTCCTGCAAGGCAGGAGTCAGTCAAAGACCATGATCTGTCTGTCATGTTGCAATGACTTTGCAATTGGTTAGACTCACTTCAGGTGGGTCAGTTTCAGGTGGATCCCAGCTCTGTGAAGAAAGCCCCATGGATTTCCAGACAGCTTACCTGTGATAATACGGTATTTTGTGTGTCACTTTCAGAACAGCTCTAGCAACAGCTGTACAAATCCAGTCCCTATAAACAGTAGAGAACTATTTTCATCATCAGTGCCGAAGAACAACAAAAAATGATTAATCTTTCCCTCCTGACTGAACCATTTTAATCAACAGGTTTTCGGCAGGACTCATTCCTTCTTTTGTCTGTTGCATGCAAATTCAGGGGAACTCCAGATCCTGCCCTTTCTAAACTTTGCCTATGTAAACAGGTTACCTTACATGGTTTTTCAAATACTTTACGCCAAATTATGTTGAGCTGAGAAAAGCAGAGGAGTGACTGAGAGTATTTATCATCCTTGATTTATTTTGAGTTTTCTTTCACACCTACAGCAGGTAATGCACGTTACATCTGTGTTACTGCTTGTTGTGGCTGCTGGCTCAGCAGAGAGAAGTCCACGCTTTAGCCACAAAATTAAAATGTATTATAGGAAGCAACAAAACAGTCATCTCCAAACTGGCTACATTTCTGTGGCTGAGAGCTCATTAGGAGAAACATCTACCTCTATGTGGAGAGAGAGGTTAGGACTGTTCTCAGTTCTGCAAAACAGCTAGCCACACGCTAACATTGATCTCATTAATTGCTCTGCTAGGCCAGTTGCCATTACCATGAGTTGTCTTTTATTTAAATGTGCCAATAAACACGTCTTTCATTTTGCAGTTGAAAGCCAACATCTGCAACAGACGCACTGGCCTGGCCTGGAATGTTGTGAACACCAGCATATGCTGGCCGCAATTTTCCAGTCACTTCTTTGCTTCTCTTGTTTCCTCCCTAATGACTTTTCTCACTTGGCTGCTTCTTTTAGTTGCTTTGGTACTGCTTTTCTGTTTCTCCAAAGGCTTTCTGCACAGTGATCCCAACAGGGAAGTGTCCTGCCTGCTTCCTCTACTGAGCCGCTAATACCCAGGGACAAACACACATTCAGATGCTTGCAGGTGGAGCAGGGACCTTCCACCAGCAGAGAAAGGTGGTTCAGCACCCAGGGGTTTGTTTGCAATCTTCCTCCCAATTACCGTGGAAAGCTGCTGCTCCTAGGATCATGTGCTTGTAATTTTGAAGCTTGGGATGATGTGTAATGACAGTGGCCCACCAAATACAGCAAGTGGTTGTGAAAGTATCAGGAATGCAACCTATGGGTTCAATTCATCTTGCTGACTAGCAAGCCTGAACAGTATAAACAAGCAGAGAGCACTCTGGCCCTCATGACCTTATGGTTGCAGTTAATTTTCTTTTTCTTACAATGTTTAAATATTTCAGGTTTTGAAGCCTACAAAGGACAATAGAGTTTATGAGGGCTGCATTAATATGCAAGTAACTTAGTGATCCTCTTGAATTCAGACTATTAAAAAATTCAGAAATAAACCCAAATGTGATGGAAGAAAAAGGTTTAGGGTTTTTTTACCCATCATATCTGCAGGTGGCTGATTCCTGAAAGACAGCAGTGCAGGAAGGCGAAGGCAAACCCAAAGTGCTTCAAGAACATTGGCCTGTTACTCCCACAAGGCTGTTCTGCGAGGAGGCACTTCACAGCTGGGTGATTATGGGACTGGCAGTGGACAAACAGCTCAGAGAGCTGGGAATGGCCCTGTCATCTCCCAATCAGTGATTCCCATCCAGCCCAGATCAAGCCAGGTCTTGACACTGAAGTCCTCTCTGCTGGACTGGGACACTCATTTTTGGATGTGGCTGCTGCCACAGGTAGCTGCAACAGGGCAGCGATTACAAGTGACCCAAGGAAGATGGCAAGCCTGATTTTTCTGGAGACAACAGACGCAGCTGGGGAAAGGGCTCTGCAGACTTGTGAACTGCCTTTGAGAGGTTCCTCTTTTCTTTTGGATAGTTTCAAATGCACATTTTACTTCCTATGTTTCCTGTAGCACTTGCAAGAGCACTTGTAAGAGCCTAAGGGACAGGCCATGGACAGGTCTGGAAGTCCACCCAGATCATTCATCAGCTCCTAAAATTTTTAGCAGGGAAAAAGCAGGTAAACAGCAACAATTAAATTCATTATCCTGACTGCTGCTCTGGGAGCACAGGCCTGACATGGGCCCGATTTCTGACACCCTTTGCTGGGTCACTACTTCAAGCATGATATTAAACTCATCAGGTGATGTCTGAAAGTGGACAGGGCTCTGAAAAATCCAGACCCACTCTGACAGCATGACCAAGAGCAGTTGTTAGCAAGTCTCTGGGGAGCAAGGGCATCAGTCAGAGCAGGGAACCTCCTGCAGTGAGGAATGCCTGTGTGCAGACCAGCTCTGGTTTAGCACTGACTACACAAAAAGTGTTTGTGTGACACTGGGTTGCAGTGCTCCTGGGAACAAGATACCACCAGGGTCACACCGAAAACTGTTTATGCTCAGATATCAAGGAGAGGAGGAACAGGACAACTGTCCTAGGAAGATCTCTCAACCTGAATAGCCCTGTGATGCTTTGATATGCCTCTTTCAAAGAAACCTGTGTGCTGGAGCATGCCATGTAACATACATTCACTTTGTGCAGTGGTGTCTGCAGTGTACCAGCTGGAGAGGTAACAGAGCAAAGGCTGGAACCTGAAAGGGGCCTTAAAGTTCAGGTTTGGCTTGCTCATGTGTTTTCTGGGAGTTGGTCCACCTTTGGTTTACAGAGAAAGCACAAGATTTAAATATTTAGTGGTTGCCTCCAAATGTGACCATCCTGCTGACTGAGCTTGTTTATCTCCTCTGCATTGATGGTGAAGTGCTGATTTGCATTGATGAAGTCATAGGTTGGCCAAACATGACAGCTGGTGTCAGAACTCATGGGATGTTTGGCAATGGCCAGAGAACTCCAGATGACCCTATTACCCTCATCAGAGGAGTTACTAACAAGTCCTGCTCTGAGTATGGACTATCATTTCAAGTTTGCTGCTCTCACACTGTTTGGATTTTGCGCCTGTGCACGTAACACAACACACAGCACTTTGACTGGGATTTGTTGTGACTTTAAAAGATTGAAAATGCTTCCTGCAATCCAAGGTTTGTGTGGCGTTCCCGCATTACCTGGATTACCACAGGCATCGCATCCTGTTGAAACCCTGAGCACCCACACCCCCGGCCCAAGGTAAGAGGTTGTCTTGCCCTGCTTTTGGGAAGGGAAAGTCAAAGCATGGACTTGGGCTCCATTTGCACTAGATACACTCAGGCAGTCTGGAAAAGTGCTGTGTGCTCTACAGCTCCATCCATCATCAGGAATCGTTTGGCTTTGTACCACGTATACACTTTCTGCAGACAGCAGCTAGAGAAGACCTGGGCGGGTCTTAGAGGGAAATGCAGACAGGCTGTGGAGGGATTCCCTACCTGGAGTGGGTTACACCTCTGCAAACCCACCCACAAGTGAAACACTCATCCCCAGGGACAGGAAGAGACAATGAGTTCAAGAATTGGACAGTCTCTCTTTTTCCATGCCCCAGCTGATCCCAGCGAGGATTTTTTTTGTGCTCTGTGACCTATCTCCACATTATTCATCAGATGTAAAACAGATGAAAAACCCAATAAAATTTGGATGAGATACAAACATGGTTGGGATGATGTCCAAGCTGCGTGCTTCAGAGCTATCACCACTCTGGTTTTCCTGTTTGAAGGAAGGACTATGACAGCAGCCGTACTGCAGTCGCAGTGTTCAGCAGTTTCACATTTCCATTTACAGGCAGCAGATTCCATCCGACCTGGCCAGAGGAGGGGTCAGGTGAACTGCTGACTGCAGAGCCCCCATTACCCTTGTCACAGGGCTGCTGCTCTGCCAAGGTAACGTAGTCTCAGGCATGTGAGGACCAAAATCAGAGCACAGCAGTCAAAACAACTGAAATACATGAAGGACCCCAAACCCACAAAACACCTATGCAGGCTCTGATGCCCAGAAACTGTAGCAAGCCACTGGGTAAGACCCTCCATCTGAAAGATTTTTTTATTTGGATTGAGAAAAAGGAAGTAAATGAAAAAACACAGAAGGTAGAGACTATCTCTCTGGGGGAAGCCCAGAACACACTTACTTCCACAGTTTTTGTCAGCTAATCTTCCCTCACAGACAGCTATCAGCCCCCTGCAACAGTGCTGTGCACAGACAGTAAACCCCAAGCAGTTCCTCAGCTACTACACTATAGAACAAAAGCAAAAGAAATGGCACGGTGGAACCTGTACAAAGGTATGTGCCTTTGTACATTTCTTTTGCACAAAACCACTGATTAAATGTGTGCACACTGGCACAAAGATCAATATTTATGTGCTTGTACATTAAGTTTTTGACTACCCTGTTGTTCTTGAGAACATTTGCAATTCAGAACCTTTCAGTTGTACCTTGGACCAGGTTTTTCCAAAAGGAGACCATTTCCTAAATTGCATTAAAGAAACACTTTGACTATTTAAGGAACTAACTGCTTTCAGTGTCTGATGTAGGTTCTTTCCATTCTTGATGTATGTTAGAAAGACCTTTACTGCTGGAACAATTTTTTAGCAAAAAGAAACTTCCAAGTAGTGCTGTGGAGGTACAAGGAAGTGATTGAGAATCATAATGAAGCTAGACCGATTTAGATCTTCTTAGGCTGTATCAACAGTAAGTGAAGTCAGGATTGATTCATGCACTAATTCTATCCTTTCCTCTCTGGAAGCCAGAACACCTTGAAGATCTCTGCCTCAAGGCAAAAATGGGTACCTTTTTCTGATGAAGATCTGTAGTCTGGGTCCTTGGGCTACGTAGCTCAGCAAGTCCTTATAGTTTTCTTAAGTGGACTAGAAAAAAGTCCATCCCAGAGGGAAATATCATCATCATCATATATGTTGTTTAATTACAGTCAGATGTTAAGCAAAACTGGATTTTCTTAAAATGTAAATGGGGAGTTGGCTGGGGTATGTGTGTTGCTAGTGGCTCTAGGCACAGCAGGAGGTTCACACCAGTGAGTAAACCTGCAAATAAGAGCATGAAAAGCAAAATAATTCTGTTAGCTTCTCATGAAAAGAAAGCAAAAGAAAAAGAGAAGAGTTTTCATTTTACTGTCCAACACTGAATGAACACAATGGCAAAGATCCACTGATGAATGACTCTGTTATTTTGAACATATTTTGACAGTGTTGACTGCATTTGACCAAGGGGCTATGGTCCCAAGAAATGTCAGTTCTTACCTTTTCCATTAAAATATACACTCTAATAGTGTCCTTCTTCCGCAAGCATTCCCCACTGGACAATGTGTTTAGGCTGTATTAGTCATCACAGCATTCACAGAGTAGCTCAACCACCAGGCAGATTAGCACGGGTGAAACAGGCTTCACTGACTCAACTTGCTAATTATTGTGAAGTCAGGGACAAATCTGTCCTGCTGCCACCTGGGCTCTGTTACTCGAGCCTTTCAAGAATCAAGAACTGGAAGGAGGGCAAAATTACAACTCAAGTAAGAATTGTCCCTGGCTGCTAATTGAGTGATAGCAGGACTGTCCAAACACTATGCATGCTGTTCCAGTGGTGAAGATGATGGGTTCAAGAATAGTTACAGCAGAAGTTCAGTGGCCATTGTTCAGTATCTGTCCTTGGCACGAGCTGACACTGAGACGCCTAGTAAAGGATGATAGGTGAAAGATTCCAGGGAGCACGGAAGTACATGTTGGCACTCTTGTTTGTTGCCATCACAGCAAGCACATTTCCAGGGCTTTTCTTCAATCTGCATTTCTTTGCCCTTCCTTGTCCCAGCGAGAAGCCCATGCAGGTGACTCACTGTGCATGCATCGCTCTTGTTACTGACCTGCAAAAAAATTGTTCCCAAACCATATACCATTGTTATTCTATGGCTCTTAGGTTTTAAAATATGGGAGAAGTCCCAGACCATTTCATCTTCCCTGAAATCACTGGATCTTTAATGCATGTCATCTGTCAGGTTGGGCAGCTCCCAAAACACATAGACTGAAAGAGCATGTATTTTCTGTGACTCAAAATGCTTTGTTTGAAAAGCAGGGGAATAGTTAAGATTACCAGAATAAAAGTGAGAAGGTGGTTATCTAAACAAGTAGAAGTTTGGGGTTTTTTCTCCACTCAAGAAAAAGCAAGCTTCTGAATGTTTTTAAAAAGGCATTCTTCCCCCAGAGCTGGTCCTTTCAGAGAAGCTGTTTGATTCCTTCTTGCTAAGTATCCCTGGAGAACACTAAGCTACAGATGGGTAGTTTTCTACAGTGTAGCACAGCACATGCACTCTGGCCACCAGAGGTGGCTGTGAAGGTAGTAGGACCTGTGGGCAGGAAGTATGATGGTGAGGTGTCTCCCCAAAGCCCCTGCATTCAGCTGCAGCTTGGGATCAACTGTGGGCTGTCATGCAGCTGAATCTAGGCACTAGGGATAGCAGAGCTTTCAATCTTTCTGTGTTGCAATATACCTGACCCGATGTCCATGTACAGACACAACACACGTCCAAGGCCTCCTGCAGTTCATCCCTAGGAAGTGGCTAACTCCCTGGGTGAAAAGGAGCAAACAGCCCTCCAGTTGGTGCAGGGATCAGCTGCAAGGGAAAGGCAGATTGTGTGTAATGACTTTCAAAATCTGAGCTTTTGTGGTTGCCCTCAGTGCATCTTTCAACTAACTTGACTGCAATTAGCAGAGTCAGAGGTGTTTGTGCGTGTCACAGAAGCTGGACACACAATTAAGCAGTCTGCAATTGCCCTGGTGGGGGCAGGCAGAAAGGAGCACAGAGCTGGTGAGAAAGGAACTCTGTAAACAGCTAGCAATTTCCCAAGAGCTCCCCCCTAAACTTTGTTAGGTAAAAAAACCAAACACACACACTCCCTCAAAAAAGAAGAAAGCACTGCTCCTCTGCATAGGGGTTTTTAACACCATTTACAAGCACAAATCTCTGTGAAAGGGGGGAAGAATTACACTGTGGGACAAAGTTAAATACTTCCCACTTCATCATTTTTTGTGTGGTGATTTGGGACCACAGCTAGGGACAGAAAACAGGGATGAGCTGCAATGTCATGAAGCAAACAACATTATCTCATTTCAGAAACATCTGTGCGACTTTGAACCTTCCCTGCCCATGGCATCCTTTTGCTCTGAGATTCCTCTCCAGTTCACATAAGGACATAGCTGCACAGCTGAACCTCAGTATCAGTTTCATTTACATAGCATGTCAGTGGTACAGTAGGATCTGGTACTCTGAGTGAGGGAAAACAAGTTTCTAAGAGTGATTAAGCTGGGGAAATTGTGTCACCCACAGTCTTTTGTTCTTACGGAATATTTGTGCCAAGGAGAAGAGAAAACAAAACTGATAACTTTGAAGAAGGAAGGGGGGGAAGGGGCGAAGGGGCCAGCGAGCACCATTTGGGTAGTGATAGTGCATTAATGCGGCAAGCAGAAGTCTGTCTATTCTCTTACTAGCCATGAAAAAGGAAGAAAAAGGAAGGAAGGAAGGAAGGAAGGAAGGAAGGAAGGAAGGAAGGAAG
>NW_024582086.1:2433583-2504667 GCF_017639235.1 Corvus kubaryi
GGAAGGAAGGAAGGAAGGAAGGAAGGAAGGAAGGAAGGAAGGAAGGACAGAATGTTTTTATGATTTTGATCTACTTAACAAGAACAATGTGGAAGCTAGTAAAAAACTTTAATGTTTAACAAACAAGGCTTGGCCAGGTAGAACTGCAGTAGTAGCAGTAGGCAGTAAAACTGGAAAATATTCAGAATGTAACTACTTTCTTTTTGCCACAGAGTCCAAAACAGGGGTTCGATCCTACTGTGCCAGTGAAAGCAGAATGAATGGCCGATGTGATTTTGGTGCTCATCTGCCTGCTTTTATGATTCACTGATCCGGCTTAAACCTACAGCAAAGGCAGAACCTGCCTTGGCTTCAAGAAGAGCTGGTCTTCAAGGCTCATTCTGACTGCCTGCTATCACAACGTTTATTGTTTTTATATACTTACGTGTATGTAAAATGGTTCCTAGGGCATGTGCGAAGGCAGAGAGCCTCTCTGCCTGCATCACTGCCCAGGTTTCCACAGTGCAAACTAAGTCTCCACTTGTCCTGTGTCCAAACTGCTGTTTCAAGAGATGCTCAAGTCCTTCACAAGCTTCCAGCATGGCATATGTTCATGAAAACAGTCTGCCTCACTGCACCAAGGTGGAAGGGCCAAGCCTCATGTGCCTGTCAGGGAAGCAAAGCCTTTGAGCGCACTTAGACTGGAGGGACTGGTCTTTCTCTTGTTACACCCTCCCCTGAGATGCCTGCCAGCCTCTGAGAGCACCAAGATCTAAATGCTAAGGTCTAAAAGGAAAACAACTCCTTCCAGATGCCCTCCCAGAAAAGAAAATATCTCAGAGGGAAAAGAAATGCAGAGAACAGATCTGGCACAGAGAAAGGAAATAAATAGAAAAAAGTGGTCTGAAAACAATTTTCCTTTAATTATTTTTATGTGAAAAGGGAGTAATACTGTAGAATCAAGAAAAGTTTGCAATTGTATCAGGTGCAGAAGTCTGAGCCAGCTCATCATTTGAACATGCTTGAGCATCATCTTCACTTGCAACAACAGCCTCCAGCACTGCAGCAGAAAGGCTCACCCCAGAGAAAACGAACAAATTAAACAATCAAATGAAAGTGGAAAAAAAAGGGTAGGAAAAATTGGTGAAGAGCTATTTAAGAGAGAAAAGCAGTCTGAGACCCCTTAGAAACTTGAGAGGCTCTGTTTGTTAGAGAGCTACATATCTATTATCTGATAACAGAACCCTTTTGGTGGCTGGCAAAGTTTGCTTGGGCAGATATTGAGGAAGTGCAAAGGTTGCATAGCAGCTGCGGGGTGGCATGTGACAGCTGGGGTTTGTAAGAAAGGAACAAGAGAAACAGGTTGCTCTGCTGTATCCATCTAGCACCATGAGGCCTGGATACCCAACAAAAGTTTTACAGCCTGAAAATGCGTGAAGGTTACATCGGGAGTGTGAAAGTCTTCCAGCAGCCAACCCAGAGGAAGATTTTAGGAGAAGGATTTAGATTTCTTTTTACAGTTTGTATTGAAATGGTTGGATAAAACAAGTTTTCTTGCTTTAGTCATGTTTGCAATTGGGAAAACTATCTCTGCAAACACCAGAAGGTTCAGATTAAGCATCACAGATTATTGACAGAGGTGTTCAAGTTCAAGCTTGTTGCAGTGAGCCCTGCATGCACCAAGGCTGTCAGTGAATCCACATGGTCATCTCAACATCAGTGAAAAACCTAAGCAGATGGCAGATAAGGATAGAGAGAGAGGAAGCATGAATCAGCTCTCCAAAGAAATAGCAAATTTTTTTTCCAGTGTTACCACTCTCTGCAGAAACCTTTCTGAATCTCTTTCAATCAAGTCAACTCATATTGCTATTCTTTTGTAGTCAAGTCAGGAAATCAGGCATCTGATGTTGCAGTGCAAAGTATCAACACTGCCTAGAAAAAACCCCCACCAAAACCAAAAGACCAATAGCAATGCCCAGTAAATACACAGTTTTTGTTTGGGGCTCTGAAATCATTGAAATATTTGAAAAACAATAGAACATTCTATTGCATAAGAAATATATCTTTAGGACCATCATTCCCTGACCTCCACTTTTACCTTGGCTGCAGTGGGAAGATGCAAATAATTAGTCAGCCTTGGGTTAGCATGAGAGTTATAAAAATATATATATATTTTTATATCACAAATGCAGGAGAACAATGAATTATAACCATGCCCAGTGGCTTCATGTTCTTTCAGCATAACGAAACACATTCTGATGTTGTCTGCATCTTGAAAACAAAAATACAAACTTGCTGTTTCCATTGTTTCCTCTTCTGGAGTTCAAACTTCTTCTTTCCCAAGTTTGTCCTTACTAAGTTGCTACAAGTCACGCCAGGCTTGATTTCATACTGCCACACTGCCACCCACTTCAGGAGTGGAAGTGTCCGTTCCCATGGGTGCCAGTAAGGAACGCACTCAAACCTCATGTTTCTCTTCAGAGTTGTCAGCTGAACATGATTTTAAGCAGTAGGGGCTTTTCTCAAGACTTACTAGGAGTATGTGCTCAGGGGCACCTTAAAACAGAGACTCTATCCCCTCTTGGTATCAGTCTGCCTGGTCACGGTGACTTTAAGAAGGAACAACTCAGTTACTGTTAGAAGGGCTACTGCAGACAGTGTGGGGCACCCCTTCTACCCAAACTTATTGGTCCTTGAATTGCAGGCAGTGGAGAACAGTGCCTAAATGGGCACTGTACAACCTGCTTGGCCTAACCCTCTGTGTGCAGCTATGTAGGTTGAACTCTTAAATAACAACAGCAAAAAACAAAGCCCAAGCGTGTGACTTTGCAAGTGGGGAAGCAAAACAGCTTTGTTTTAGTTTTCTAAATTGGTTTGGATAATAGTGAGTGCAAACTGAAACTTAAGAATTACTATCGCAAACTCCAACAAATCACAGCTTCTTCTGTCTTGTTTCAAGTGAATCAATAATTGTTTATTTTTTGGTCCCTCCATTTTTACAAATTTATAAAGTTAATTTCTGCCAGCATGACAGTATGGCAGCATAAGGGTAAGCTTGTTATTTTCTATTTCCTGCAAAGCTTTCAAGAAATTCTTCTCTAATCTATAAAGCTAAATAAAGTCCCTTTTGGAACCTCTGATACAAGCCATGTGATCAGTTCAGCAATAATCTTATCAGGCTACCATTGTACACAAGCACCAGGAAAGAGGGACAGCTGGCATTTATTTTTAAACCTAGACATGATCATGAGAGATGGAAGTGCTTGGGGAGGAATTAGTCATGGTTCACAATGATAATCTTTGTTAATGAAGCTCTAAGCAGACTTCTATCCGGAAGTGGCAAGTAATGAGGAGCAGAAATGTTTACAAGTCCATAGAGAATTCATTAACCAAGCTCTTGTAGCAAAAGAGCTGAAGGAGCCTGCGGGATTTGAAAGGTGATATTTTTACCAGGGAAAAGTTAAAATGCCAGGCTGGCCGTACACATGTAGGCAGGAGCTGGACTCGTTAGCGGATTGCTGACTATGCTTGTAAAAATCTTGCATTCAGCTGCCCCCCTTTCCTGCCTGCTGAGGGAGCAGAAAGATGAACAACAAGTTGTGTTTGAAGTTATCCACAATTTGGCAATCTCTTCAGTTTCCTTGGGGACAATATAGAAATTCCATGCCCACAGTGGTAAGTTTCTCCATGAGACCTGCTTCCTCGCTTCTCCACTGGTCAGTGATCCAGAAATCAGGCCCTCTGTGACACACCCCAGCAGCTAGTTATGGAGAAGGACCATCCACAAGTGGACCACCACTTGTACATGTGTGAGTAGTCTTTTCTGAATAGCAGACGGCATTACAAAGACATCAGAGAGGCTGAGTGGATGTTCACACCTGGAAGGTTAAAACTATAAAAAAGCTATTTGATTCCATGCCTGGGGCTAACAGTGACAGATGGAAGATCTTCCCAGGGAGTCATGGCATAGGAGGGACAGCACACTGCAGAAGCAAAACATCCAAGGCCTCGGACATTCAGTTGCTGATAAATAATACCAGATAGCTACTGACTCCTAAGCCTGCTGTAACTATGAATGATCATGAAGACAAAGGTCTCTAGATGCTGCCTCTGTTTGAGACTTTGTGGAAAACACAAAAGTTGTGTGAAGTGCATGTGAATGTGTGAATTTCTGTCCTTTTTGCTACCCAAAAATCAGAGTTGCTGAGCCTTGTTTGGCTGACACAGACTTACAGTGCTAACAAATGCCACGTGCTGCAATCCTGCCCTGAGAACAAGCCCTTTCTGAAGTCAAAAGTGATATACCCTGCTCTGTCCCAGCACTGAGCTCTCCCTGCTTGCAGGGGTGGTGCCTCTCACAAACAGTGGGATGCTGCATAGGAGATCAAGGAGGTGTGATCTGCCCTTGCTCACAGCAAGGAACAGAGTTGCTTTGACATGTGGGCACTTTCTCTATCCCTCCGAGGGGCTGGTACTAAGCAGGAGTGCAGACAGGTATTTTGAGCCAAGGTTGCATATTGCTATCTGGACCTTGCGCTGAGTTTTCCCTTGAATACCTTCAGACTCTCAGATTGCATGAGAGCTGTACAGGCAGGAATAGAGCCAGAGGATCAGGGGCAGTGATTACCGTCTTCTCTGATAAGCCTAAAGAAGGATTATCAAGAAGGCAGAACCATAGTCTTTTCAGCAGAGTACAGCAGAGGCAACTGTAAAAAGCTGCAGTAAAGCAGATTCTGGCTAGACAAAGACAAAATAATTTGCCTTGAGGAAGGTGAAGCAGTGGAGCACAATGCCAAGAAAGGCAGTGGAATTTTCCCTCTTGAGAGCTTTCAAAACCAAGCTGAATAAAGCCCTCATCAACGCAACCTGGCGCTGAAGGTAACCCAGCCTTGTACAGGAAGCTGGATGTGAGGATTCTAGTGAATCCTTTCTGCCCATACCTGTCTGTGTGTCTGCTTTATTGCCCCCTGAAATTCTGAGTAGCTTCTAGTTCCTCTTATGACATCTGTCAGACTGGGAGAAAGGCTTGTTAAGAATGTTGGTTTTATACTAGAAACACCATCTTGCAGCAAATTTTCTTGTCTAGGAGAAGGAAGAAAACTTCCAGAATTTCATAAATTTCTTGTGGCCATTTCTGCACTGCATACAAATTCAACATGACACAGTGCCTTTAGGTAATTTTCATGTCTTTATATGGCAGAGCAGAGGTCTCCTGGGGTTTTTTTGTTGGTTTTTTGTTTGTTTTTTTTTAAGATTGTTTGTCTAGATTCTGTCCAGAACACACAAGGTTTCAGATGTCTACCTCCAGTTGTCAATAGGCAGTTGGTCCTGAATTACATATTTAAGGGAGTGATTTGCTTTGCCTTCTATGTCTTTTTTTTTCCTTATTTCTTTTTTTTTTCTTCTCTTTCATATTTCTGAAGAAGTTCCTTTGGCTTGGTTGCATTACAATAAATACTTTTAAAAAAATAAAAATCACTCATTGCAAATACTGGTCACCTGCAGATGACCGCAAATGGGACCAGACCAGTCAATATGCTCAAGGGCAGGGCTGCTCTCTGGAGAGGCTGGCACAGGGTGAGAAAGGGCCCATCTTGCATGGGGCTGCCCTGCCCCAGACAGGCAGAGCCCAGCAGTGATGCCACTGGAGCCAAGGGCAGTTCTGTGCCCTGACATGCAGCAAGCTGAGTCAGGCCAGTGAGTCTGGAGGTAAGCAAAGGCTTTTTTCCCCAACACACAGCACAGGGAGGTGAAACCACCTCTGTCCTTGGAGATTTCCAAACTATAGCTGAATAAAGCCTTGAGCAACAACATCCAATCTCATGTCTGACCCTGCTTGGATCAGGAAGTTGGTCTTACAGACATCTCAGAGTCACTTCCCCTCTCTTCTGCTTCTGTTTTATTTTGTTTTGTTTCCTTGCAAGTCTCCGGAAAGAATCATTACATAGATAAAAGGATATGCAAGCCTTACATTCAGACTGGGGTAGACATTAATTTTTTTGAAGACCTTGTCCTTCCAATGTTTTGCCAGATGCTCACAAAGAACAGTAAATTGAGGAGATTAAAAAAACCTCAGAACAAAACCAGAACAAAACAAAACAAGAAAATGTCCAAATTTTAGTGTCCTTCCCCATTCCGGAAATCTGGAAAAATCAGCTGGGAACAGGCTGAGTATGCCAATATTACACAATGTAATACTGAGAAAGGAAGATTAAACAGCACATCTGCTGAATCTGCCCCATCAGCCAGTTCAATGACATTGGAAACCACAGATGTTTTTCAGCTATTTACAGAGCCGAAAGGTCAAAGCCTTCAGAGGTGCTCCACAAGGCAAATTAGATACTTTGCATCTTTTGTGCTATAGCTGACAGCTATCAGGTGATAATTTGATAGACTTCTAATATAAATAACACTTAAAATGCATCACATGGAGTATTACAGCTGAATCAGTGAATATTTCTGCTTTAAACTTCCATTAGTTCTGCAAAGGAGAAGTGTTTTGTTTTACTCTGATTACTCAGTGGATACCTCAAGGTTTGTCTGATCTCCCTATTAATCCTAATTCTTATAAGAGAGGATGTACATTTTAGTTTCTAAATATAATATAGGGAGAGCAGTTCTGAGAATTGGAATAGTCTCTTTGATTTTTGTTGGGAGTTTTGATTCTCTACATGAGACAACATCAGTTCGGTCACTAAGACTCTGGTTTAAGATGAATTTTTTTATGGGACTCTTAACAGCACAGCAGAAGGAGTTACTTTGTGGTTAGTAGCCACACACTGCAGGCTGACCTGAACATAAGTGTCTTCTTCTCTTCCTTGGCATATTTCTGTCTTTATCTTCACAAGACATGTGGTTGAATCACTTGACTGTTTGCAGACAGGAAAAGCTGTCCAAAATACAGTGTGATGAATTGCAAGGATGCCCCTTGAGGGAGCGAACTGCTGACTCTTAAACTGCTCTGTGCTGGATGCTAGCAAAGGCAGGCTAGTTTCAAAGCAGGGGCCACTGCCTCCTACGTGACCAGCAGATTATAAATTTAAAATGAATTTATAAGCACTGTTGTGCCCAGCTTTAGCCTGAGCTCTAGCTGTGGTACATGAGCCAGAGCTGCCTGAGAATCTGCTTGGTTTTGACTATGGCTGCTCCCTAGACTGACAGCGAGCAAATTTTTCCCAGTGTTTTCTAGAATTAACTACAACAGAGAGTGTAAATCAAAGAACTGATTTGTTTTGTGCTGGTTATCATTAAGTTATTTAACAAATGGTTGGATATGAAATACAGAAACATTTTCCTGAGGTTATTATCTGTATGTTTGAAGTTGCGAGATTTGCTTTTTTGTTAATATCTCCTTGTTGATGTTTTTGAATTTGAGCTGCACCAACAGCAAGCATTTCAGTTCTGCACAGGGTTTTTCACAGCATCCTCTTCACTTACATATCATTTGTGCAGTTTCTGTCAAAAGCAAATATATTAACAACCTAGGGACTGAAAGAAACTAATCCACTTTGACATTCTTACAATAAGGAAAAACATATCCATGATCTGGTGAATACAAATTTAGAATCACAGAAAAAATTTAATTATTAAAACTTGAGAAAAATCAAATCTGTTTTGTTTATTGTCAATACTTATTTCTAGGGCTAGGTGTCATATGTCTTCATTTGGTAAATCTTTTGTTTAATTTGAGGCTTTAAGAAATGGAAATGGGATTTGGTGCAGTTTTCATGTATTTCTGTAATTAGTAATCAAAAATAATAGAATTGTAAGTAAACACTAATGTATTACAGGGAATTTTTTATTCTGACAGAATTGTTTTAAGAAATTAAATTATTTAAATGCACACTTTTTTTTCTAAGAGTTCTGTGTCTTTCTGTATTCTGTTCTGAATAGCAGATACAATGTTTGCTACTTTGTAATATAACATTTTAATAATTAATATATTGTTTTGGTAAGAAAGCATGCAAAATAATGTTTTCTATTACCACTCCAGCAACTAATAAATTTGGTTTCAGGCTGCATTTATTTTCTCGTGGTTAAGCCTTTCTACTCTAAGCAGGAATAGATTTAACAAGATATGTAGGTAAATTACAAAGCTGATCCTTAAAAAATTGGTAATTCACTATTACCCTTTGCCTGGAGAATAATTAGTATAATTTCTGTTTTAAAATCTTTGGTAAATATTACTTATAATTCTATCTGGAAAGAGTAGAAGCCATAGCACTAGGCCAGCTGATAACTGATATTCCACCTATAGACTTTCTACCTTTCTGCGTGGATTAGTTCATCATGAGGTTGATGTACAGCTGGAATATTTACTCCTGCTAATGACAAACATTCTTAGGGGGATTTTAACTTCAATATTTTTGAAGTCTTCACAGGAACATGGTACACTAATGAAATCACGTTTAGCACAGTTTTGAACATTTCAAACTGTCTCATGTTTTATAAGAAAATGTAAAAGGTAATTTCCAGAGGATCAAAGCTCATTCAGATATTCCTCTCTCTAGTACAGCCATTACAGCATCCTGTTAAATAGAAGCTTTTTTTCGGGTATCACTGGGAATGATTTGTGCAATAAACCTCATTCTTCTTTCTTCAAGTAGACATATAAATTTTATTGACAGAATTACACAGTTTGTCCACAGTATTACAGAGGAAGGCAACCTGGACTGTGAAGGGGCTCTACCAGGTAAAACATTTTTTAAGTCATGTCCCTTTCAATACTTTTCAAATAATGATTTAGCTTTCTGAATGCTTCTCTTTGGTCTTTCAGCTACCAGACTTCTAAGAGATGGATAATTACCATAGAAAGATATTGACCCTTTCAATTTCACTGCTGGTCAAAATATCCCAGCCCTGAATAAAAAGCACAATCCAGAAGTAGCAGCTGAGGTTCAGTAAGGACCTGAAAAGTAATTTACCTTAGGACTCAGTCTGCAAACAGAATATCCCAATTCTCTCTACTGTTTTTTAAAATCTTTTTTAAGGATATGATTTGTTATTTTTATTGTACTGGACCTTTGAAGTCAGTGAAGAATAGTTTAACTTCAGGGTTCAGCAGTTGTGTGTGAGCTTCACAGACCTCTCTGGCAAATGATGATCTTTCATCAGAAATAATTTTAAGGTAAAGGGCAACTTCGCTCTAGGATAACTCTAGCAATGACTTCTGAAGAAATATTTTTTAAGACTAAAAGTTTCAAAACTGCTGTGGAAGCTACTACTACTACTACAATAAGAGCTACTGGTTCCCTCAGGCATTTTTGGAAGTGACCCCAGAGATTTGATCTGGACTTCAGCATGAAACTGGAAGTCACTCATGACACCATTTTACACTTAATTTTGCAGTAAGTATCTATTCTGCTATTTCCAGTAGCAGTTAAACTTGGAATTCACACTCCAGGTGCATTTCTGCAGCTTATTGCTTACCAGAGGCTCTTCTACGACCTTTGTGCTTCTTTTTCTTGGAAATTCTCGTTCAGTATCATCTTCCCCCTAGGTGTTTTCAAATTTCCTCTCTGTGGCTATAAGGCACACAACATTTACCACAGGAATTAACTGAAGTATTGCTCACCTCCTCTCTATAGGCAGACTGCTTTCTTTCAGGAATAGAGATGTGGAGGGGATACAGACAGGAATTTATTTTGCCTGATTTAATTGGGACTGGTAAAGAGATCAAGAAAGCAGAAACAGTCCTTTTTTTGGTTTGCTTTTTGTATGCTATTTCTTCTCCTGAGTTGAAAACATGACCTGCATATCTAACAAGCCTCTGTTGTGTTGGATCTCCAGTGGTCGAGCCAGCTGCCTCTGCAACAGCAGGAACCGCATAAATCCTGGCAGAAATGGGCTGGCGGGTACCTCCCACATAGTGGTGTCTGACCTGTGATCCTTCTCACCCTCCACAACACCTAGCATCCAGGGTAAGACAGTGGGTCAGAACTATTTTCATTTACCCCTCCTGTACTGTTTGAGATCTGTGCCGGTCTGAACTGAAACGCAATTAATCAGGAACAGCCTCACAGGGATCTGATCCAACCTCATCTACCAGAGACAAAAGAAAGATACTTTTTTCTGTTGATTTGAAATAGGGTTTAAGAAATCTAACCACTTTTCTGTCCTTGAAAAGCACATAATTGGTTTGTTGTTCTCTTTCATTCAATATTTCCATTTCTGCCAGAGTCAAGAGCCTTGATGCAGCTGGAGCCTGGTCTGCTCATTCTATTCACCTGAATACCTTCAGGAGAAAGGAAGTCTACCACTGGCAGCAGTGTATTCCTGGTTCTCTGTCTATATGCTCTGCCATAAATGAGGACTGATCGTGTTCATCAACTAAGCATAACACAATGTTATAAGATGGAATTGCTCAATCTCTCCATGGCATTTCCAGGTTATAGTACTAACCTTTCTAAAGTACTCAATTGCTTCTCAGAAGTGTTTAGACATTTTAAAATACACCATGTTTTAAAAGTTTACAGTTTTCTGTTTTCCTTTTCAGCATCTTTTTCCAAACCAATGGAAAATACAACTAAAAAATCCGTGAGAGTCTCCAAGTTGACCATCTTTTTAGTCCTTCATCAAATTTAGGAATCAATAGATGTTGACAAAGCTTTGGACTGTAATATTTTTTCTGCAGATATTACCTTGGTTTCACAAAGTCAAACAGCCTGAGCCAACAGCACCAAGCTCCCATTCTGCTGCCAGACCCTGAACACCTCCCCATGGCTCTGCAGACAGCAGAAGTGAGCATGCAACACAACTCAATTTGTTCTTAGGGATAGCAAGGGAAAGGTGCCGCAGGAGGAACTGGAGCAGATGACAAACCATAGAAATGTTCCCGTAGGGATGAGGCAGGAGCCAGGAATCACCCTGGCTCACCTACACACAAGGCAGCAGAGTCAGACGACCAGAAGGCAAAGCTAGAAACGATCCCTACAAGAAGCAGCAAGATGTAGGCAAGTTTCTTTTTAAAGGTGGGGTTTCTGGCCCAGAGGTGCTCTGCAGCTGCAATCAGGGCCCCTTCAGGCCCTGCTCTGATGCAGGAAACACCTGATGGGCCACGAGCTGGCTCCCTGTCTGTTGTGTGGCTGTGGATTACGCTCACTTGCAGGGTGAGGGCAGGGTGGCAAGTCACTTGTTGGCATGGAGAAGACTGAGAGGTCCCAGCCAAGGTCCCCTAAGCTGCATCTCCCTGCTTTCATCTTTCCTTCCTTGCCTAGGACCATTTTACTTCAAAGACATCCTGGCCCTGGGCAGTGTTCCCTGTGAGAGAAAGGCCCATTTGTGCAGCAGAGCTCAGTCTCTGCCAGCCCAGGAGCCCACAGCAGGCCCGGCACAAGCTGCAGGCAGAGCTGTGCCTGGCTGGGGACACGGCACGGGGCCCTGGTTCCATCTGTGCTGTCTGCCTGGCTGAATTCATACCTTTCTGATGATGAACAGGATGGTGTGACATTCAGCCACAGATCAGGAGAACAAAGGCTGCAGTCAGCAAAGGGAATCACATGAGTGGGAGTCCCAGAAATGACCAGTTCCTGTTGCCAGATACTACTGAATGTGGGCTGAGTTCTAAGGAAATGAAACAAGAAGGCCCAAACAAACCGAATCCATACTGTGTTTTGTTTTCCGATTACTTAAAAAGAATTAACAGCTTCTATGTGATGCTACATGAACTGATGAAGATACAATAAATGTGCTTTCAATCTTGATGCTGTAGAAAAGACTAGCAGCAATTTGAAGAAGGCAAAACCTACTCCCCTCCTGATAGCTTTAGCTGTAACAGAATTAAGTAGTCTGCCAATAAAAGTAATGTCGCTCTAAGGAAGAATGGGAATTCTGCTCAATATGGCTTCAAAGCAGCTTGGAACATGTTTGTTGGAAAACTGCTGCTGCCAGACCAAACCACAAAGTTGTGCCTGGTCAGGGAGAGCAGCTGCAATAGGAAGGAAGAGCCTGTATGAGGTGTGAGGGCTGTGTGGAAGAGCTGACCCTCTTACAGTAGAGCTACTTTGCAGCAAAACTGGTGGGGGTGATCTGGCTCTACTGGCCTGCACTAGTTTTTCCAGGCATTCTTAGCATGTGAAGAAAATATAAGGCTTTTCTATGAGACTGCAGGCATGCATTTATTTGGCCCTCAGCTTTCATCAGAACAGTGCCTCTGAAGGGAAAAAAATACAAGTTCTGGCCACAGGGGCTGGCCAGGGGTCTATCTTAGAAGAAATGCTTCAGAAGTATTAATGTCTGCACAAGATAGCTTGTAGCTACAAATGGGATTTTCCTAAAAATTTTGTCTCTTCCAGATGCAGAAAACTCAGTAATCTCTCTGTTTTTCTAAATGACAGCACATGTGCCTATGTAATGAGCCCGTATACCCTAAACCAAAGGGTCTGCAGTGCTGCTTTTGTACCACATCCCTACCTCAAGCCTGCTTCCTCTTTTAGAGTTTGTCCACTGCAGTCAGTGGGCTCACCAGCTGCTTATTGTTGCCTGACCTCCAGCACCAAAACAATAAAGATGATGCCAGTGTCCCCAGGCTGGTATTTACACTGTGAAAAAACTACATAGATGGGAATGCCTTGCCCTTGCCAGGGTCTCAGTGGAAGAACAGTCATTACCACCCATATTGCACAGAGGAGAAATGGAGACAGAGAGGGCATAACACTCAGTCTAGGAGGTGAAAGCTGAAGATCTGTGGAACAGTTCTATAGTGACTGTTCTGCTGGCACTGGGCTCTTTCTACCATGTGTTTAGCAGTACCTGTCCAGTTCAGATCTTTTAAAGGTCACTTGTAAGCCTCCCTCTACCAAAAAATCATTATTAAGTGAATTTCCACGTCATATAGGGATGTTGTAATGAAAAATATACTATAATATTGTGTAATCAAACACATGGCAAAGCAAGCTATGTAAATATTGCATGCAGAGCTAGAGCAGGACACAGATAGTATCCACCATTCAACTCTTCTACATGTATATATATATATATTAAAGGGACACTGAAGGGCTAATATCCAAGAAATAAATTTTAAAAAATCATGACTAAGCGAGCATTTCTATGGTTTGGGCATTATCCATCTTATTGGAGCTGAAGGGAATTGCTCTTTTTACGGATGTGCTTTGGCTCACACACTTTGGATTGCTCTTTGAACCTTTCCTGCTGGACAGTAAGTAGTAAGTCATTCTTCACTTGTAATGCCAGAGCTTTCTAGGCCTTCAACTCTCTCTGGGGTGTGGTTCCTTTGTTTCAGTTCTGTAAAAGTTACTCTCGTTTCTAATACAACTTTTAGCAATTCATAAAGAGAAGGCAAAGGAGTCCAGAGGTAAACAGAGAAAAGCTGCGCCATAGCAAACTGGAGTGGAAAGAGCTCATTTCTCGGCAAGTGTTATATCAAACAAGAAGCAGGGTTTGAATTTTCAGGGCCGTCTTCAGGGACTCTCTGGCAAGACACAACAACAAGAACCTCAAGGTGCAGTACAAAACATGAAGTATTTCCAATCAACCTGAGAAATCTGCATCAGAGAACCTCAGATCTGTTCATCTGGCATCTGTTCATTCATCATCTGTTCACCTGGAGGTGCACTGGAACCTGGGGCTCTCCCAGCCACCACCGCACCTCGGCAGTGGTGCAGGTATGAATCCAACCCTCCAAATGGACTTTAATCAGCAGAGCTATGTTCTCAGGGGTGTGGAGTGCTGTGTGCTGGTACAAACACTGATGGAGTAGTTAGAAAGCAAAAGTGCTCTTTCTTTTACTAGAGTTTAGATGAATGTAGGGTTGAAAGTAATTTTATGCTGTTAAAAGCAACAGGAAAACCTTTTGCCAGGGTCAAGGAAGTGCAGCATCAATATATATATATAAATGTATACTTATACATGGAACTCTCAGAGAGTGGAAAACACACATTCTCTCAGTGCCCGTAGCTATAAGGATAGCCACAGTACTAGCACAAATACCCATTAAACAAGTACTCTCCAAGCACTTCCCTGCATCTCACAGTTTGTTGCTGGTAAAACCTGCACTCTTGGTTATCTTGGTCCAGCTCTACACCAGCTCCACTTCCTAGGGAGTGGACTCCTGGAACATCACTTCAGCCAGCAGCTCATCTCCAAATTATGGTCATGTTCACCTTTACTGGTGGTTTGCTAGAGGACTTCTGCAGCAGAGGCCCATTGACGCCACTGTACTGTTCCTCACCAGAACCTCCTTATCTCACCCACAGCTCACAGTAAACAAGAGTAGCTATTGCCCTTGACTCTCCTGTCCATCCAAAACATCTCCAGACACCTCTGTCCCCAGGAAACCTAATTTGTAAGCATGTAGGTACTCAGCTGTTTATGGGTGTTCACCTACCCCTAGAAGAACTGCTAGCACCTGAATACCTTAGAGTACATCTCATGTATTAAAATCCCAATGGAACAGCTCAGGCAGAGGGCCTTCCTTTGGATGTGAAGTTAAAGCTCAGATGCAGTACTATGAGATTCTAAAGGAATACCTTCCTCTTTCTCAAGCCGTTTCCCTACATGGGCAAACTGCAAAAAAAATGGTGGTTTTAAATAGCTGGACTTTAATCGTTTGTACCTGAAAAAATGCCTATTTATGTATGTTTCAGCAACCCTTTTGTGAAATTGTGTTTCTCAATAGGAAAAGGAGCGGTTTTTTTACAAAATTATCATTGTTCTTGTCAAAAAACTCCAAAACTGGTACAAGTCCTTGGATATATAACTACCAACAGCTATTTATCATCTGTGAAAAATAATATGAGGCTGTGAAACCCAGCTGTATCAGATTTTAATAATCCAAATTTCACACTTCCCAAAGTCACAGTCTCACAGAGACCCTGTGTGTGGGGAACAAGGCTGCTACGGGTCAGCATTGCCAAAGCAGGAGCTGGTTTTTTGGTTCACAGACATCTCCCAGACAAAATAAAACAAGAAAAGACGAGGCACTTTTTTTCAATTTACAATGTTTTAAAGCTCTTTTTTTACTAAAAAAAAGTGAGTTGTGAAAGCAGAGGGCAGGCTACAACGCCAGACACAAAAATGGATGAGAGGTGGTGGAATTCTACATGGGAAGACAGTAAGACAACAGTCCCATGAGCATCAGAGGCTACAACTGGTCTTCCTGTGCTGTGTAGCACAGACTCAACTCTGCAGCTGGTGTGCAGCTCCTGCTCAAGTTCACATCATGGCTCTGTCTATACCTGCAGAGCACAAGCACTGGCTTTGTGGTTGAATATGAAAATGGTGCAGACACACTGCTTGTTTAAAAAAAAGAAAAAAAGAAAAACGAGAAAGAAAGAACAAAAGCAGCAGAAAGCCTTTCTTTCCTTAAAGGGATCACAGGGAGCTTAGCATTATTAGCATTGGAATATGATTGTCTGGGTGGATGGGGATGTGCTTTCTATAGTTACTATGAAAGTGCCTAAGATTATGGTATTCAGGGCATTCTGCATGACAAGACATTCAAATTGAAGCTCCTGCTTTCAATCACAAAGGGAAAATCTGCCTTTTGATGATGCCTGAACAACCAGGTTAGAAAGGTGTCTGCTGATGCCTTCTTCCCCCTGAGCTTTGCAAAATTTAAGTCAGGGAAAAAGTTTCTGTATTTCTGGAAGGGAAAAAAAACCCTCCTGACATTAACAGGGAAAATTATGATCTCAGCTTTAACTCTAGGCTGCTTCAGCTGTCCCCACTCCTCTCACTACACCATTTTTTCTCTGTAGGTAAACGTTTTTCTGGAGAAATTTCTCTTGCTCCCCACACGAGCACATCCAGAGTGACTGTGATGTTGCAATCACTACACCCGTGTCGCTGACTTGTAAATGACCTGTCTGGCTGGACCCTCAAACTGACAGCTAAACAGGGCTGGCTATGTGGAATTGCAACGAAGAGTACATGGGAAAAAACAGCACAAAAACCAGAAGCAGTGCATTCATCTCTTCCCAAATTCTATCTGCTTTCTTTTCCTTTATGTCTTGAGCAAGTCATTCCCCTCCTTAATCATGTTCTTGTGATAGAGTTTCTTATCAGTGGCCTGTCTCCAAAGTGATAATTGTCCTTTCCCTTCAAGAATGTCTGTATTTTCCACAAGTCACTTCACTGTGGACCAAAAATATGACTGTCAGCCACAGCTTAGCACTTTCAGTTGTCAATGAGGTGTTTCTCAAAAGCAGGAGAAAGAAAAAAACGTAATTTCACTAAACCTGGTTGCTTTTTATTTTCCTTACTGCTCCTCAGGTCCAAAGGAGTTTCAGACGTTTGTCATGCCATAGCCACAGTAATCATATCACAACCGTGTGCTTGAGTTTTTGATATTGCTAGTCTCTTCATCTGTTTCCTTGTATCACACACTAGCAGATACAGACTATCAGAGCAAGCAGATAACTGCACTGAAATCACACCGGAAGTGTTGTCCTGCTCTGCCTCCCAATATCATTTTGGAATTGTGGAAAACAGGGCACTGTGGGTTTAGCTGGTTTAAAGCAACAGAAACTGCAAAGCTCACTGAGGCTGAGGGGAACTGTGAGGTACCACTGCCTGCTGCAATGACACCACACGTTCAGGATGCAGACAGGGTGCTCAGCTCGCAGTTTCTTTCCATAAGTAGCTAACAGATCTAGTAGAGACCTATGATCTCCTCCTCTTGCTGAGAACCAGTGTCAGGCATGCAGCTACAGAGTGCACAGTATTTTAGCATTTTTACATAGATATAACAGCCTTCAGTGTAACATTCACACTAGTAATTTTCACCAAACAGTTAAAAAATAAAGAATGCATGAATTCCTACGGAATGGAATATTTCTATTTTCTACCTGCTCTCGAAATATATCACTCTAATCACAAGGACAGTGGTGGGTAAAAATCCATGGGAAATACCCCTATATTTACAAGCATTTTATGTAACCTTCTCATTCACCAATATAATGTAAAATCAATCTGTAATATGAAAACCAGGCCTTGATCACAGACAGGTATGTGTGGCAGAACCAGCTTTTAAACCATAAAACATAGTTATCAGAAAAGAAAGAAATAGCATTGTCTAAATCAGCGCTCACAATACAAAATTGAGAGTCAAATGATAACAGCTCTAGTTTCATGTTTTAACCAATTCTGTGGCAGTCAGGACAACGCCTAATCTCTCTGTTCCTCTTGCTTTCTCGTAGCAAAGTGTTTTGGGTTCTCTGGGAAAGAAGATGTTGTATAAAGAACACATAAGGATTGACAGGTGTGGGAGTAAGATGATCATCTATATTCAGAACCAGACACAAGATTCTTCTTCCCAGTGAGGGGCATTTGAAGACAAATAACCCCAGCTAAGCAGCAAAGGAAACATTTTAAGAATTTTGTTGTACAAAGGGAAGAAAGAGCATTGGGTACTGACATGGTTTTTCCCAAGTACAAAGGAGAAGCAGCAGTTCAAAACGAATAAAGACGTGAATAAGGAAGGCCTAAAAATGCCATTTGTCCATGAAATCTAAATTTCTTTTTCTGAAAAGCAAAATCAGGTTTAGTAATGTTTTTTTAAACAAAGCTCCATATTTGTTTTTTAAAACCTCTAACAAGATACGGTACTTACCAGTATTTTTCAAAAGGATGGATCTAAAAATGACTCAAAGAAGTACCAGTGTCTCAGTTGCACAGAGGTAAACGTGCATAACCTGACCACCAACATTTATCCAAGTCCCATATCCAAAAAAGTGGGGCTCTCTTTTCCTTCCCTAAAGACACATGCCTCAGATTTACCTTCCAAGAAAAATTTACCAGCACTGCCTTGGTGCAAACCTGAATGCAACATCTTGGGATCTATTTACATTATGCTTTTCCTTCTTAATCAGATTTTGTGGTTTTGGTTTTGTCTTTGTTTTTTCCAAGGGAAGTGTACACTTCCAAAAAGAAACCTAAAGAAGTTAAGGACTCTGTCTCTCCCTGAGCCTGACACATCATTTTTAGAAACTGTATCTTCACAATAACATCAGGCCTTCAACCATCTCTCAGAAGGAGACCTATTTGGATGGAAATACTCTTTGTCAGTCTTGACATCTACACTGTTTTTTTAAAAAAGTTCACCAATTGCACAAAAGGATGCCTCTAATGGGTCTCAGGCCACTTCCTTATTATCTAGTTGGATCTTTAACAGAAACTGGTAATGCTTCCCTGCTGACACATATAAAAATCACTGTCTGCAATGCAGCTTTTGACAGCCTGAAATTGCAGAGGTTCTGTCACTTGCTTTCATTTGCTGATCCCTTGGTTGAAAATCTATTGGTGAAGATCATCTCACAAGCAAGTATCTGATAATTCTTCCTGTCAGACACACTAGAAAGATTAACAGCGGTGAATGTTGGTCTTGTGTCATAGACAATCTGTTAGGAGTGCCATGGAGAAATGCAAAGCCTAGACAAGCAATGGATTCTGTGATTCTGAAAAATATGTTCTTAAATGTGATGGCAAGTGTCTTAAGAGCTTGTGGGGAGCCATGACAAAAGGAGATTCAATGACAGGCAGCAGAAAAAGCAGTTCCTTCTCAAAATTCCAATAGCAAAGCAGCCAGTTACATCTGGGATGGTGTTCTAAAGCAGTTTGGGACAAATTGACTCCTCACTGTATTTTTTTAAATATGAACTCTCACTAGAATTGTTTCCAGATCAATAATTTATTGTGAAGAATCAGCAGAGTTTTGTTGGTGTCAGATTGCAAGATAGGGATTAAAGATGCATTAAAAGGCACTTATTCATCTCTTTCTGATTTTCCTGCTGCTAAACAGAAAGTTCCAAATTTAAAATATATCTGTGCGCTTTTTCTGTCTTGATTTGAAATGTGAGCAGAACACTGCAAAAGAGCAAATGTCACAGCAAGCACATTTGAAATCCTCAGGCTGGAAGACCTTTTAATTGGAATATATTTCCTAGGGGTTTAACTGATTTTATTTTTCCTCCACAAGAAGAGAGTCATTCCTCCCTCCCTCCCTCCAAAGAGGAAAAAAAATGCAATCATATACTCCCACAGGATGTTGACTCCATCTCAAAAAAGACAAAAGGAGATTAATGTAAGTTATAATGTAGGAGAAAATTAATACAAGGTAGAAGAGGTAACAAAGTGAAAGTCAAACAATGGTATGTTTGCTCAGGGATGTCAAAGGTAGGAATGAGAGTAATTTCTATTGGTTTTGAAAGCTGTTTTCATACTTTGAAAAACAAGGACTGATTATAGTGATTTGTGGTTGGGGGTGGCAGGAAAGGAAACTGCTGCTTCTGCAGTTTCAAGGCCTGTATTGCCTGTGATTTTCCAGCAGCCAGTAGCCAGATTTCTACAGCTGCGAGAAGGCTAAGATTGAAGCGAAGACTTCCCCTAGATAATTAAAAATCAGCACATTTTTACTAAAGTCAGGCAACAGCAAATTTAGCATATAAACTACTAGGTGCAAAAACAGTAATAAATTCCTGCTAACACACACAAGGACCTGTAATCAGCAGCCTCCAATCCAGAGAGTTACAGACATAGGTACCTTCGTTCTCAGCACAGTTTCTTGAAAGAACAAAAATGGGTAAGAGCATGAATGGAGTGTGAATAGGATGGTTTTAGTGGACATCCTGGAAAGTCCGCCATAAATATCTGACACTCAAAGGCTTTTTTATCTGAATGAATCTAAACTTTATCTTGATTCACACTTAAAATGTTCTGTTCATTTATGCACACCTGCATAAACCTGTTTCCTCTATTCATACGAATACCAAGGTTTAGCTTGTAAACCTTCTCTATGCATTGCATGTTCCCTAGATATTGCTTGTTTTGTGTCCATGTTTCTCAGAAGACCAGAGTCATGGAAAAACACATTCCTCAGGGAAGCCTGAGTCTCCTCTTGCTTATGTGTCATCATTCTGGACCAGCAATCATCAGAGACCTATTTATGGAAAGATTTCACTTGTATTAATTTTTTTCTCTTAAATAAAAGATAGATGAGTTCAGAGAATGTCACTGTTCTTATCTGGTGAGAAACACCCCTGTGATTCTCTATGGCAGCCGCCTCCAGTCCCACTGATTTTTTGATTCTTATAACAGGTTTTAAGAATTAACAGACTGCAAATGAAGAGTGAAAAAAACCATTCCTCTGTAATTCTTTAAATCAGTCTGCAGAGAACAGTCTGCAAGGATGCTTGAAAGAGTTTAGATAACAAGCAGATCTATGAACACTGGGTTCAATCAAGCCTAGATCTCCTTGGATTTGCATCTTGTTACTGACCTGAATTCCTAACAGAACTTGAGTAGTGCTGTTAAATGAACTCAGGAGACTAATCACATACTAAGAAGTAAAAGATTTGCATTGCTGTTTGCAAACAAGAAACAGAGAGAATGACTGTGCAATGGATTCTACTCTATTGCACATTTCTTAAAGCTTGGACAAAGCAACAGGTACTGGTGCAGTGGATTCTCTGGGGTCTGAAAAGTAGTGAGGCTGGATTCTTGCCCTTCTCAATTGCCTGCTTTCACCAAACTCAAAACATGACAATTTTATGATTCCTGTTACTCTTTGCCTATAGGCAAAGACATTATTGCGAGGAGACTGAGTTTGTAGCAGGGTCATTTCTTTAGAAAACATAAAATTGTGGGACAGTTGCTTACAATAAGTAGTGCAGCAGCAACATTTGGACACACTGATCCCAAGCTCATGAATGAGGGCAGTGGGGGTCAGCAGAGGGGGAGATGCTGATCTCCTCTCTCTTGTGATCAGCAATGTGACATAAAGAAATGGAATGAAGATGCATCAGGGGAAGTTTCAGTTGAACATTAGGCACAAGGTTCTTCAGTGAGAGGACCCTGGAATAGATCCCTAGAGAAGTGGTCACAGCAGCAAGCCTGTCCAAGTTCAAGAAGCTCTTGGATATAGTCATATGGTTTAGGTTTAGGTAATCCCGTGAGAAGCAGGGAGTTAGACTCAGTGGTCCGTATGGGTCCCTTCCAACACAGATATTCCAATCATAGAATATCTATGGATAGAATATCTATCCACAGATATTCTATGATTCTATGATTCTAAGTCTTGACTCACATGCCTCTCACAGGAAAACATACCTTAAAAATGGAAAAGGATATAGAAGTGAAGTTCAGTACAAGAATTTCTGAGATAAGATTTTTAAGAGGTACTGGAAGTCTTAAAAAAATAAAAAATCAGCACCTGATATCCAGAGGGTTGAGAAATAATAGCTCTTTTAAGTATTGCCGTTTCCACACACTGTATCAAAGTATTTGAAACTGTTTTCACCATGCCTTTTTTCCTGTAATGAAGCATGGCCTGACTGCAGCAGTTTTACCTATACAAAGAAAGCATATAACTAAAAGGAAAGGATATGACTAAACACAGGAAGCAATTAGTCAATAACTAAAGCAGACTTGCAAGGAAAATACGTGGGAAGGGAAAGTCCAAGTACCAGATAAAATGCCTGGAGGCAAAAGTATTTTACTATCATACTGTTTTTCTCTTATCTGCTGGGACATGTTTATACAAAACCAAGAGACATCTAAATGGCTTTAAATGGGATTGCTTCTCTTATTAGCTTAGTATTCTTGCTTTTTGATACTCTACCAAGTGTTTTGGGTTCATCACTCCTGTGATTACAAAATCACTGACATTTAAGTCTTACTTTATCACCTTAAATGCAGCCCATTTTCAATGCATGAACTCTACCTTTTGCTTTGGAGGGTGAACCTGGGCGAAGCGAGAGCTGCTGCTTGCAATAAGTCATATAATTGATAACAAAATACTTGTCGCCCCTTGTCAGAGATGGCAGGGCTTTTCACTGCTAAATACTCAAAGCCAATACATGAAAATGTGTTTAAAAAATACGGTTTATTTGAAAAATACTAATCAGTCTTATTGTGGTAATTATCACGTTGTGCAATGAAAAAAATGCCAGGAGCAGCTGCAGAAAGCAGAGGAGATCAACAGGATCCTAAACTAACTCAAACAATACTATTTAATCTCAAATGCTGTTGGACATATTAAAAAAAGTCTTGCAAGAAGGAATGCACACAAAAAGTATGGAATTGTACCTTCAAACAATAAAGGGAATTGCACAAAGGCAAAGAGCAGCTGGAAATTCCCATCCACCTTGCTTCACACTGACTTCCTGTGTAGACAAACAACGGATAAATAATAGTACTTCTGAAGAGTCTTTGGATACTGCTGTGGCTACACCAGGAAACATTCTTACACCTATTGTTTCAATCTTCTTGAAAAAATGCCCAATGTATTCGCCTCTCTGGTCTCCTCTTTCTGCCTTGAGTTAAAACATAACAGTAGATTCTAAACTAATGTAAATATATGTATCATTGCACTAAATTTAGAAATAACAATGTTAAATAGCACAGGGTGAGAACATGGGTGATTCCATAATTTCAAAGGAATTTGATGAAAATCTGGGGGAGAAAGATTAATTCCTCAGTATATCTGGATCTAGGCCCAGTTTTGAACCTTTTTATTGTAATAAAAATTAGCATCTGGCAGATTAAAGCCATGAAGAGTAACGTGATTAAGGTAATATTTAGCAGAACTGGAAGGAGCCAGATTTCATTGAGCCATAAACCACTCAGATCATCATACTGAAACATGCTGCATGATGACATAATAATAATAATAATAATTATAATAATAATTATAATAATAATTTGCCAGTTGGAGATTGGTATACTATATAAAAATGCAGAACTGCTGTTGAAGCACTATTTCACAGAATCACAGAATGTGCTGAGTGGAAGGTACCCTCAAGGGTTATTGAGTCCAATTCCCAGCCCTACACAACACTGTCCCCAAGAGTCACGCCATGAGTCCAAGAATATTTTCCAAATGTCTCTTGAACTCTGTCAGGCTGGTGCTGTGACCATTTTCCTGGGGAGCCTGTTCCAGTACCTAGCCACTCTCTGGGTGAAGAACATTTTTCTAATATCCAACCAAAACCTGCCCCTGACACAGCTTCAGGCCATTCCCTCAGGTCCTGTCACTGTCACCACAGAGGAGAGATCAGTGCCTGCCCCTCCTCTTCCCCTCACAAGGAAGTTGTAACTGCAGTGAGGTCTCCCCTCAGTCTCCTCTTCTCCAGGCTGAACAGACCAAGTGACCTCAGCCACTCCTCACACGGCTTCTCCTCAAGGCCCTTCATCATCCTCGTGCCCTCCTTTGGACACTCTCTAACAGCTCAGTGGCTTTTCTGTGTTGTGGCACCCAGACCTGCCCCCAGCACTCGAGGTGAGGCTGCCCCAGTGCAGAGCAGAGCGGGACAATCCCCTCCCTTGCCCGGCTGGTGATGCTGGGCCTGATGCCCCCCAGGACACGGGTGGCTCTCCTGGCTGCCAGGGCACTGCTCACTCATGTTCAACCAGGACCCCCAGGTCCCTTTCTGCGGGGTTACCCTCAAGCCTTCTCATTCCCTGTTCTGTCTGTTGTAGAGCAACACCTGGAGAGTTGCTCCATCCCAGGTGCAGAATCTGGGACTTTCCCTCGCTGAATTTCATGTGGCTGATGCCTGCCCAGTCCTCTCATTTGTCAAGGTCTCTCTGCAGGGCCTTCCTGCCCTCAAGGGAGTCAGCAGCTCCCTCAGTTTTGTCTCCTCTGTGAACTTGCTGAGTATCCCTTCCCTTGCTTAGTATCCCCTGTGTCCAAGCCATTTATGAAGATGTTGAAGAGCGCAGGGCTGAGGATGGAGCCCTGTGGAACCCCCCTAGTGACAGGTCACCAGTCTGGTGCCACCCCATTCACTGTAACCCTTTGTGTCCCACCTGTGAGCCAGTTGCTCACCCATCATGTAACGTGGTTATTCATCTGTGTGCTGGACATTTCATCCAGAAGGATCCTGGAGGGCCAGTATTGAAAGCTTTACTGAAATCTGGAAAGATTACATCAGCTGGCTTCCCTTGATCAGCTAGGTGGGTTACCTTGTCATGAAAGGAAATCAGGTTTGTCAAGCAGGAACTTCCCCTCATGAAGTCTTGCTGGCTGTGATCAGTGACTGCATTGTTCTTTAGGTGTTTTTTAATACCTCCCAGAATAATCTTCTCCACGACCTTACCAGGCACTGAAGTGAGACTGATGGGCCCACAGTTTCTGGGGTATTCTTTCTCGCTCCTTTTGAAAACTGGGACAACATTCATCCAATCCATTGAGCTGGGACCTCTCTGTATTCCCAAGACTGCCCAAAAACCAAGAGAGTTTTTGCCATGACATCATCTAGTTCTTAGAGAAATCCCATCAGGCCCCACAGATTTGTAGATATTCAACTGGAGAAGCAGATCCTGCACAACTTTAGGGTTGACTGGAGTTGATAACTCTCGCAGTCATGGTCCTCCAGCTCAGGGCACTGAGACCCCCTTGGTTCATCATCCATGTTGAAGACAGAGTCAAAGAATGCATTAAACACTCCTGCCTTGTCCCTGTGCCTCTCAGCAGATATTTACAATCACTACTAATTTGGCATTCCACAGTGACCTGGCGCTGTTTTTCTGTGCCTGAATGAATACTCCAGGTTAGAAGAAAGGACTGGACAAGTGTATACATGAAAATAAAATACCCAGAATGGGTCAGAATTCACAGGAATGCAAAACAAAATGAAACTTCCTAACATCTTCATTATCCAAGAGCAAAACTGAGAAGGCCATTTTACACAGTTAAAAGGGGAAGCTGGGAGCTGGCTTTCATCAACCCTACCCTTTGTTCTTGTTATGTTAGTCTTTGTTCCGTGTATTGGCACAGCTGATTTGTGGTCATTAGCTTGGAATATCTTCACCAGACTGCCGCCTTTTCACTTCTCCCAGGATGCCTGCAGGAGTGACTTTTATATGAGCTGACGAAAGTCAGGCTAAATATTCCATGCTAAAAGCTGCTCAGGAAAATCTGGGCCTTTGGAAATTACTTTCTGTTAAGAACTGGCTTTTTTTCTATAGCTCTTTCTCTGTTGTTTCCCATTCTACTAGTATTTTTTATAGTCTTGGGGTGAAAACCAAACTCCTCCACCCTTGCTGGGAAATTTTGACTATATCTTCAGTTAAGTGCAATGGAACGAACAGAATAAACTATATATATGTCTGTATGTACGTACGTATGTATATATGTATGTATGTATATACACAGACGTATAATACATGTATAATGTAAAACATGGCTATCCAACAAGGACTCTAGGGAACAGGAAACATGAACTGCAACTGAACTGCATAAACTGTGCTGCCTCAAGGTTGGGAAAACATTAATAAAAGGTTGCTGTTCCTTATTCAGCTGTGAGATTGCAGGAACAAAAGCAGTATTTCTGGAAAAAATACACACAAAAATTTGAGGAAAGAGGGGAAGGAGGAAAAGCAGAACTCCAGAGCAAGTCTCCCCTACTTTTTGTGACTGTAATGGTGGCATTTTGTTAGCTTCAAAATGGAAACAGCTCCATAATAGGAATACCACAAATACAATCATTGTGCTCTGACTCCTCAGACATCATCTCTGTCAGAAATGAAAGGACAGTGCCTGTGCTGTCCAAAGAATCATTCTTCTGCTGCTAGGAACTGCAGTACTTTTGTAACACTTATATTTATTCCCTCACATTAGAGCTCAGCACTGAGATCACCAACTAATTTCACAGAATCTACTGAGTATAAGATTCAAGGGCATGAATTCCTTCCTTGAAAGAATCGCAACAGTTAGATTTTTCACAGGCTTTCTTCACCTCCTAGCAGTTCTGTCACTAGGAATAGAAATCCTTTCATCTGAGCTAGAGGCCTGTGAGCTCACGTTGGATTCTGGCTGAACGGTGCTGAATATGAAATGGCCTCACAAAATAGTGCAAGACCTTGGAAACAGAAATCGTGATTGAGAGTAGTTAAATCTGAGAACATACACAAACACAAGGAGCATAGTGGCTGTCTTGGTTACAGCTGGTGTAGAATTTATTCCCTCTCAGTAGCTGTTACAGCACTGTGTTTTGTATTCATAATGGGAATGGTGTTGACAACACACCGATGTTTAGGGTTTTGCTAAATAGTGTTTGTCCTTAATCAAGGACTCTTTTTTCCCTTTTCTCATGCTCTGCCAGTGAGGAGGTATGCAAAAAAACCAACAAACTGGGAGGGACCACCGCTGGACAGGTGACCCAAACTGGCCAAAGGGATATTCCACACCACAGAACATCGTGCCCAGTACATAAACTAGGAGGAGTCACCCAGAAGCACAGCTGACCTGGGTTCAGGAGGAGGGTCTGGCATCTGTCAGTGGGCAGTGAGCAACTGCACTGTGCATCACGTGTTTTTTTCTCTTTTCACTATTTATTATCATTATTATTGTCAACCATTATTATTGTATTTTACTTTATTTTCAATTACTAAACTGTTCTTAGGTAAACATCCAAGCTTTACTTTGATTTCCCCCCCATTCCACTGGACCGGGGCAGGGGAAGAGAGGGAGGGAGAGGCTGCGAGGTGTTTCATTTCCACAGACTTGCGGGCTTTAAACCACGACACTGGCTCACTTATCTGGCCCTGTTTGTACAATTTATTGACAATATAAATACTGAAACAAACAGGCCTGGATGGGTTCTGGCTGTCTTTATCATGCCCAAAACAAAGAAATCTCACCAAAAGGTCTAAAGGACCTATCGGTGACATGTAGTAGAAAGTGTATTTTACAATAAAAACTTTTTCATTTGACATACCATCACAATTACTTGCATAACTGCTGGGTTTTTACAGTATCCTGTGTTACTTCACAATTACAAAACAAAACACAAAAAATAGTTTCACTTAAACTTAAAATAATTGTTTATCCAGCACTAAGAATTTCCCATTTCCTCTAAAGAGGATTAAAACACTTTGCATATAGTGCAGACATTGGTATGGATCTAAATCAAAGAGTTTCTCAATATAGCACATTTCAAAATAGCACCGTGAAAGCGTACAGATCAGCAGTAGAAGCAAAGCAGATTCAGTTGGCTTAAGCTTACTTGGCCTGGGTGTGGAACACATATCCAAGGAAATAGAGAGAAAATATTGGAAGAAAAAGTGGAGTTTCAGTGTTAACTGAAGGTACAGCAGTGAAGGATCACTAGAGATGCCTATAGAATTTCTGGAGACATGAGAGTGAGATTATGACATTGTTGCAATTAGTTCAGCAGAAAAGCTTGGGAGTGAGTAATAGAGCAATATATCTGAAAGAGAGAGGGTCTAACAAGCAAACTGTTAACATTTGCACATCTATATGAGGATGGCAAGGGTAAATTAGTGCTCTATTCTTTCTACATTTAACTGAAACAGATATAAGTGGAAGAAAGATACGTACACATGAAGTAACAAGCAATAAGATAAACACAGATGAGGATATGTTTACAGGCAGAGGTAGGTCTGTCAAGAGTGACGAGGGAGGCAGACGGAATGAGGGAAACTTGCAGAACTGTAGCAGTTGTGGAAAATTTAAGATGACAGAGAGTCCTGCCTCATCTCGTCTCCCTTGTCAGTCCATTCCTAAGCATTAAGAAGCTACACTGTGTGGAGATGTCCAACACAGTCATTAAATACATTATCTAACTCCCAGCAGAACTATGGATGTTTTGTAAGAAAAAACCTTGCTCTGAAAACTTTACATTATGAAAAAGCAAGCTAGGTTAAGAAGAGGCACATAGAAAAGAAATAACTTGCTGAAGGTTACATGAAGATCTGCAGTCTTCCAGTTATACCCACTGACAAGACGGCCTTTATGTTCCTGATCCTGTGTAACATGCTGGAACACTGATGGTCTCAGTAAAGCGTATGAAGAAGTTCAGTTTTTCACAGAGGATGGCACATCTGTCTCTCTAAGTAATTTCCAGCCTCTCCAGCTCTCCCTTACACAAGAACAGCTGCTCATGAACTCTCTCACAGGACCAGAGCAGCAGGAGACTGAATCAGAATGAAGTGGTGCAGTTCATACTGCGATACCTAACCTTGCAATCTGTTCCATTGAGAAAAGGAATTAAGTGTGGAATGTGTGGGAATTAATTCCACAGGAGAAAATGAAAAATTAAGGCATGGTGTCCCTGTATGAACAGTTTAGTTATTCTTTCTCAGTTAGCAACAGAAAATGCTATTGACTTTTAATCCCTAGTGTAGACAAAGGTGTTCTTACTTAGCTATTAACTATTAACTTGAAGGACAGATTTCATAAGCAGTGGAAATGCTGGATAACAGAAATGGTATCTGCCCAGACCTAGAAAAAGCACTCTCAGCTGGATACAGCAATTGAAAATTCTCTTTGGCTGTAATTCCTCTTTGCTTCTGACCACGAAATCTGCTGCTGCACTTTAAACACAAAAAGACCCCAATCACATGTCATAGAGACAGAACATCTAAAATTTTAAGAGCAGTAGGCATCAGAATCTTAGCAATTCAGAAACTTAACAATTCCAAAAATGCATGGCATACACTCAAAGTGGTAAAACACAAAACGTGACTTGGAAAAAATCACAAAACTGAGTAAAAATCAAACCTCTTGCTTCTTTATTTCACCAGTTAACAGAATTTTTTTGCTAACATATAACAAAGCAACTTCTGAAGAGGAGTGGAAATAATCAAAGCCACTAGATTCTTTCTTACAGAAGAAAAAAAAATATTAACTGGGAGTATGCCACAGGAAATTGGTTAATTGTCCTTTATTAAGTGACTCTAGCCAGATGTTACACACCAGCCCATTAACCAGACAATGCTTAATGGCTTTACTCAGCTGTAATTATAGAAGAGAGATTAACAAAACTGCACTTAACACAGGAAGGTCCTTCCTTAAATTAGTTTCACATGCCATTAAAGCAACCAGCTTTTCAGCAAACTGGAGGTTTATGGATTGGTATATTATTTGCAATTACTGCTAATTGCTATAAGCAATGATTGCAATATCTCTGGAACACACCAGTTGCTGACACTACTTAAATGTGACAACTCATGGCTAACAAGTGTACATGTTACTGATGTATCATTACTTGTAAGTGATTGACAGAAATGTTCCACCTTCGTATTGGAAATACAATAGGAGCTTTATCTCATATAAGGGTAGGTCTGTATTTTTGCTCACAATAGGCCAGTTTATGTATGCAAAGGTATCTAAAGTAGCGTTAATCCTCAAACAGTCTCAACTGGATCAGGGTATTATTCATGCAATCAAGGATACAATACAAGCACTCATTATCAGGCACTCATGCAGCTGAAATAGCTGAAAGCCTGTGACCAACACATGGGATGCATGATAATCTATTTCTGAGGGAAGGTTCTCCTTTACACACCACACCATCTGGAATAAGGCAAGACAATAAATATTTCACTTCCAGCGACAGACACATTTAAATTGCTCACACTGTAGTACATATGTGACATGCAGATACACCCATACCCGACAGATGCTGGCTTTGAAAGAAGAGCACATTTTCTCTGTGCTGACTTCAGGAAATAAGCCATCAGAGAAGAGAGACAGTTTCAGTCTCTAGGAATGATGATGCAATCCCTGCTTGTGCCACATCTACTGTAGTAGATAAATGTACAGCCTCACAGGCTACAGCAGCAGGTGGGGGATGCACTGTGCTGTGGAGATAAGAGCTGGAGAGAGAAAAAAAATCCAGTTTAAAAAAAAATTTTACAAATCATCCAAGACTCAAGCATGGACCTGACAGAACTTGTATCACTCATACTGATTACATACATGACAGTGCTTCCAAAGTTTTTTGAAGATGCCTGGCGCTGGTACAAATCCTTATTATTACAGCCAGTGTGAGACAAGTAAGAAGCATTCCAGAGGCTACAGGATGATCACCTGACTAGTGTCAACCTTGTCATCAGCAACACTGATGCCCTGTGCAGGTCTTCAGAAATCTGGAATTCTGGCCCTATCCTTACTCATATGAATGGGCATCACATACAAAAGAATGCAAAGAACTAAGAGGAATGGAGCAAGGTGTATGAGTGAGTAGCCACTCTAATAACAGCAACCATGGTCTAATCCATTTTTTAAAGTAAAAATATAAAATCTAAGGACATCAGGAGTCAGACTTCGCTTTGTGAATCCAGTGCCAGACTTTTACTCACTGAGGAACAGTTGGAACTGCTGTCAACAACCATGCTAGCAGGAATTCACACCCTTACCCATTGTGGAAACATAATTCCTGAGACAGCAGACATGTGGCAAGCTGGTGAGCACTTGAATACAGTGGCTCTTTGTGACAGAAGCTTACAGGGACCCCAAGAAATAATCTAAGACCATTCACCTGACACCAAGGCAAGCTCAGCCGTAGCTATGTCATTACGAACAAGTTTGTTTAACCTCCTCTTGCAGACCACCCAGAAGCTGCCTTCACAGCAATCTGTTCCCATGCCTCCCTCCCCTACAGCTCAGGAGCACATGGGTATGCTGCCCATGGATGGTACATGTACCACTGGCACTACCAACAGGAGGAAGTTGGTCTTCCTATAGTGGCATTTTGTATATTTGTATATCATGTTTCTTGGCAGTATCTTCCCTGCCAGGCTAAGCAACCTGCCACTAGAATGCCCTATGTGCAGTTAGACCAAATATATCCCACGTCTCTCTCATAAAATTCCTCTCTGTTTTTCTCCTGCTAGGCCACACCTGTCTTGGAGTACAGTGTCTAAAACAGGACCACAGTTTTACAACTGGATACGGCAGAAGACTGACTTCACATTGTTTTTTTTCAAATCATATTCTTACTCAGAAATGTATTAAACTTATGGTTAATTATAACTAAAAGCATATTTGTTATTTATAAATATTACAGATACTTCTTTGCAAGCACTGTGAAGGGTCTTATCACAACTGACATCTGGGGTTTCCCTTCTCTGCCTACTACTGGGCTGGGGCAGTTATAATTTCTGTGAAGGATTCTGTCTGATACTCCTTAGAACAGGAGAACGGATTCAAGAATTTCTCTGTACATGGGATCAAGGGCCTAAAAGATACTTGTTGACTTACTAAATCCTTGTTCCCCGCAATACACCACTGTCAAATATACTCAATGTACTCAGCTCCCTAAGGATTTCATCTTCTCTCACTCCTTTTGAAAGGAGTCTGAAGTGGAAATTCAGGGTCTATCTTCTCTGCACTCTCTCACAAGTGGCTCATACTCATATATGATTCTTCCAGTACTTTCATACTTCAAATCACTCTCCTACCACTATGAACCTAATTGATTTGACATAGTTTGGAAAAGTACTAATATCCCTCTGCCATGTTTTTTCCAGAGAAACGGAAATAACTGAGAAGCCTTTTCACACCATGACAGCCCATGGAAGTCCTTTCTCCTGCAATATGCCCCCTGTCAGGAGCGCTACTTTAGAAACCAAGACATTGATAGCTCCTTCTTCCTTATATATCAAAGCTGACACTGACAATGTTTTTAAAATCCCCAAAACAATCAAGACTGCAGGTTCAAGTTAACCACTGCATGCTACTGCCAAGGGAAGCCTGAGATCCCTTTATTTAATTACTTAAAGAAAAAAAGGACATCATGGAACCTTTAATTCAGAATCTGGATTGCAAGAACTGGTTTGAAATTTAGACAACCACAAACAATCCAAATAAACCTACTTTCTTCAGCCCTAAATATGACTAATTCCTTCTGTTTCAGACTGCCAAACAAGCAGCTTAACCAATCAATGCTATATATTTCATAGCCCCCAAGCTGGAGGCTCCTGACCTTTCAAGGGACAAAAATCAGAAGACTATTCTTGTAGATATGTACGTTGAAATAAAAACAAAGACACAATTTTTAGTGAAGAGGTTTTACATGTACATAGGCATTCACAATTACATAATTTGCATATTTGTTTTGCCTTTGAGAGGAAGACAGTTGTGAAGTTACTGACCCCGCTTGAAGGATCATGAAGCATAAATAAATAAATTTCTTAAAAATTTTTGACATGTTTTTATCATGGCTTTTAGGCAAAGCTCAACCATTACTGAAAAACTGTTATTTTCAGGCCTTCTGAATAAAGTTGGGAAGACTAAAACTTAGCTCTGTATATATGCAATATTCATCAACATTTTGACAGCATATAAACTTCATTTATTTAATTCCCATTTAATCATAACACTTCTGTACTACAGTCCTGGTGCTACTCACTGTCTCGAATCCTTCCTTTATTAAGATAAGCCCTACACTTTTCAGATGTTTTGCTAGTAGTTGCAAAGATACAGAGGACATCAGTTCAAGCAATGCACAGCATTGGTGGACTGTGAAAGCACCCTTGATTACAGTTTCTAATTACCCAAGATGTCTAAACCAAGCATGTTGGCAAGAAAAAACATCTGAAAAGAAAAACATGTAAGCCTTGTGAAGGAGGACTACAAAACTGGAGGCAGCAACACCACGTACCGTGCCACGGAGAATGACAGGAACAGTATAAGGCAGACAGCAGCCACTGACCCCAATCCAACAGCAGTCATGTATTGCAGAGTGGGTGATAAATCTGAAAGAAAGTATCAAACAATTCAAACAAACCAAACAAATAGTGTAGCTTCAGTCTGAACAACTAAGTCTGCTCATAGCTGAAATATGGTAACAAAACCCAGATGCTGGACTTAATGGCTCAGTTCATGACAGTAACGGAGCTGACTATCTATTAGTTACCATCCAATTGAGGAAGAAAGATTAGTTAAAAAGTACTATTATGCTCATTTTTGGTAAAAATATATACCTGTCCTTATAACACTGTAACACCAATTTCCGTCAGCAAATTACACGTCTCTAGAGGAGATGTCATCCCTCCACAAAAATTACAGAATTACAGTACAGTGTATTTCATGAAAACCCCTAAAACTTCATTTTACTTATTTGTTGCAGAAGAAAGTGTGCTTTTAATACAGGTTTCTACCATTTTTTATGACAATGATCTATCACACAATGTCTAGCTAGATGGCATCTGAAATGGGGCCATTTGGTTTAGATTTAATTTACAGATTTGCGTTCCACACAAGTTGAATAAAGAAATATTTCTCAAAGGATTCAGCAAGCCAAAAATACTGTCAACCTCTCCAGCTGCAGAAGTACATTAGGGCAAAGGACACTTTGGCTATAAGTCCACTCAATACAAAGGCAAATGTATTTACAACAAAAAGCCAAAGGCCTGACCTGTCCTATGCTCATTCTTTTAAACCCAAAACCAAAACCCACCTAGTTGTCATACAGCCTTTGATGATGCACTACATGTTGATAGATGAAAAATTCAGAAAAGGACAGATTTCTGTCTTTCCAGTTATTCTATTGCCTACACAGCCCTAGCAATGGAACCCTCAAACCTAAGGAATCCTTGATCTTAGCAGAGTCTCCACAACAAAGAACTGCCTACACTATATTCTAAGTGTGGTCGTAAAGGAACTAGGTCATAAGAGTAATTAAAGAAAGAGTAACTAAAGAAAACTTAGAAATAAACACAAGAGTTATCACCAGAAGATCATTTATAGTGATAATCAGCTATGGAGAAGACGCACCCCAAGCACTCCATACACCATGTGATTCGATGTAATTCCAAAGTACTGTCTCACTTTCCAGTGTTACTGCCTTTCCTAACTCAAATTTGTGAGACTTTCAACTCAAAAGCAGAATTTGGGGCTCATAGGAGACTCCAGTGGTGCTGCTTTCTTTGTCAGGAGAGGCAAATGTTTGCTTTTTGCTGAGACATGAGGTGGGTGAAGACTAGTTTCAGTTATGGTGGAAAGGAGGGAAACATGATCTCTAGTGGACTCCAAACTCCGCTGAGCTAAACTCATTAATTGGAAACATTTTAAAGCCAAAAACAAAATCAAAACAACCACACTGAGAAATTTACTGGGTTTTAAAGTTATGCCACTATATATTTAAGAAACTGTATTTGCAAGTATACAAATTAGCCATATATTTCATATTTACACAGTATCTTCTATTTTTTTTAAGATCATAAAAAGATGTAATTCTCCAAGGACCATCTGAACATTCTCAAATAAAAAATGTGGCCTCTAAAGGCTAGAAAATTTTGGGCGGGTTTTGTGTTATTCCTGTTCTTTTTTGGGTTTTTAAGTTATTTTTGTCATTCTTTGATTGATTTTTTAATCTTTAAGCCAATATAGAACTATCTTAAAATAGGCCGCTGAAATTTCACATCTTCTGTGCTTCAAATCCTTTGTGGACAAAAATTGCTGTAAAGATCTGAATGAGATGCACAGAAATAGCAACATTGAAAACCAGGGAAAACAAGAGAATCCATTTTACAATGGATTGCTGAATCCATTAGAATGGAATACTGAAAAGCAAGGAAAACTTTCTGTCTCTAATCTTTTCAGTCCTTGAAGTCAACAGAAGAATGGCAAAAGATGAAAAAGATGAAAGCCACAGCAATTATTAGTTTATGCTGCCAAGCAAAGCCATGACAACTTAGACTTTTTTATTGAAGGAAAAATTGACTTACTTTTAATTTGTGCCCAAACAGCACAGGACTGTGTTCTTACCTAAAAATGAAAACATAAAAATCACTGTTTCTCATGAGAAAAATTTATTATTACTAACACCCTCTGAAAGATCATCCATCAACAAAACCTACCATTTGGAATCGAGTTTGTTATTCCCTTGGTAGCAGCCTCTATTTTGCCTTAAAAGATTATAAATTATAAAAATAAGATTAGATATAGAGCTTTGATGAAAAGCTAGCTCTAGTTTTTAGCTCATTATTATTCCTTGCTTTCTACAACCTAGGCATGTTAGTAATATGGAACGATCTTTAAAGTTGCTTTGATAAGGATTCACAATTTATGAAATGTTAAGATAAGGCTGAATATGCTGTGTTAACTCTTCCCCATTCAGAACATGTATGTTAAAATATAGTATCTGATGGCACGTTTTATGAATACTAGATGTAGCATTCTCTCCAGTTATGATGACTTGCTTGGTAACTTTTAATAAGTTCTATAGAATACTTACAGTTAAAAAATATTTATCAGGGATCTGCTTTTGCAGACTTGTTAAGCAAACTTGATTTTTTTAAGGTAAGCTTTGGTATCTGTAGAGCACTTTCCCCCAGCTCTTCAAAGTGATAAATACACAAAATTTTCTATTCTAGGTTCTATTGTCTATTGTGTAATTACTATGAAGTGTATTTTTGTAGTGCTTCCTGCTAAATGGCTTTCACAGACTTTCACAAAATACATACATGATACATGTATTTTTCATATTGTCGCAAAGTGTGTATTATGTTGCTCTGAATAACAGTATATTTGCAAAAGAAGGCTACATTTTGAAGCATTTACATAAAAGGATGGAGGCACATTTGTGTGCTTAATCTAATTTCTGTGTGTCTGCATGAATTGTGGAATCTCAGTGATTCTTAAACACATGATTCATAAGGAATTTTATGGTCAATTAAAAAGACAAAAGACTGACAAAGAAAATCTTCTTAGCAGAGGAAAGATAAAGGGGTGGGTTTAGAAATTCAATCAAATGCCAGATTCTGAGGGCACTGGTGTGAGTGCCATCATTTTGAAATAGCTACCTTCATGACACACTCTAGTGTGCAGAAAATCAGGCATCTCCTGCCTATCAGGGTAGTTACAGAGGTCCCAAGAGTCTCAGGGGAAAAAAAAATAAACAGAAAGTAAAATCCTCACAGCAGACACCCTATTAAAGACCTCCAAATCTGAACAATGGAAAAATGAACATGATAATTATGTCAAGGCTATTAATTAATAATGGTAATAAAAATCACAACCAAGCCATGATTTTTCAGCATGATTATACAAATTGTACCATTTTCAGTATGAAAGAGGTCTGGAGACAGAAGGGACCCTTAAGGATGCCAGAATATAAAACTGAGTAATGAGAACATTAGTTATGAGCCTATTACATCTATTTCTAATTTTTCTGTATTCAAATGGAAATGTGTTAACAAGTAAAAGACACTTCAGAAATGCTGGTTCCACAGGTATTAGTAATTGAGGGCCAAGCAATTTGTTTAAAAAGAAGACTGAGTTCATTAATCCAAATTCAGTTATGTAAGCAATCAAATTTTTAGAAAGTCTCAAAACCCAACAACCCTGAATTCATAATTCTGATTTCTTTTTAGCTTTCTAACACCAACAATTGCACAAAATAAAAGGGCATTTGAAGAGAATTTGACAATTGAAGATAAACCAATACTTTTGAACCAGTAGTCCAAGTTCCATTTCAAAGAAGCAGAGCTGTGGACCAAAGTGGTTTGGTATCTGCAACCCTAATAATGATTCATAACTGTTGCATGCAACTTTGTGTATTTAATCAACCAACAAAAGCCATACATTAAAGTGTACACTAAGGAGCTGATGCATTTTAAATGGTGGGAAGCAAGAGGGACCTCTACCAATAACTGTAGTATTAATCCACTAAATCAGTGGCCTAGAAAATATGTCTGCAAATGTTAGCAATGAAAGATCAGGAAATAATCCATAAGAAACAGAAAGAATAATGTAAATTAGAAGCAGCTTAATAAACTGCTGGCAAAGATGTATGAGAATCTACTTTGTTCTGTGCAGCAGAAACCTCCGCAAAAGTAAAAGCCATTAAAATACCCCAGTATTAGAAAATACTGAGGGTAAAGAGCTAGGGAAACCAATGCATAAAACCCAAGGATAAATAAACTAAGCTCAAAGAGGTATTTAGTAGACCTTAAAGAGGTCAAACTTGTATACACTTGACTAATTAATAATCCTGCTCCACAGAGTAAATTTTTCTATAAAATACAGTTCATTGTCCAAATTCTAGGACATTTTAGGCTAACTTAACATTATTTATGAAATGAAATGCCTTCTATTGTCATTTTCCTACTTCTCTCCTTGCACAATTAATTAAAAATTTATGACAAACAACAGGCTTGTATTAGGATCAGAAACCACTTCATCTGTGCTATAAAAACCTCTCAGACTATTGTTAAATAGATGCTACACAAAATACATACTGCACAGATTAGCAGATACCAGAATCATCTTACTACATGCACTTTTATTCCAATCACTTTGGACTGAGGCAGTTACATTTCTTAACAGAAGCGGTTTTAACTTACTGAGATTTTGGGGGGGGGGGTCCAAAATTGTGGAGAACTATTTACAAGTGACTCATGGATCAGGTTTTACATGCTGCATTGCTTTATGCTGTATACACAAAGCCCTAAAAACTCTATTCTTAACTTTTTTCAGATGGCACTGTTTCTTTCTTTATTAAAGGCTGCTTAGCTCAGTTTTTGTATTTGACATTCAGGAACTGTATTGCACATAAAGAGTTATCACTTGTCCCATATGAGAAAAAGTTTCTACTGCTGAGACTCATACTATAAAAAATTTCAAAACTGCTTACTCCTGAGATAGATAGCTGGAAAGCTAGATGAGATGTAAGTTTTGGAAACGTCTTGTTTCTAATAAAAATACATATTTACTTTAAAATGATAAAAAAGTCATGTTAATAATATACATTTTCTTTCATGAGGTTTTCTCGATGAAGTTGGAGTTGACACTCACTGCCTTTTGGAAGGTAATAATATGTGCTAAAATAAATTTTTCCATGTTATTTGAAGTACTGGAATATTTTGTTATGAAACATTTAACTAAAAATTAAAATGGGTGAATTTGTCATTGCTAAGGAGTAATTTTCAAATTCTATTACAAATTTCTTTCAGTAAATTCTGCCCCAATGGAGACACCCTCAATTACTGAGGGCAGTGATGGCCATTAATTTTTAATTATTTCCATTGTTTGCCTTTCAGCATCCAGAGTTGCTTCAACATTACAATGACATAACTACCGTTAAGGAATTACAAGAGATATTTGAAATGCTTCTGATTTAATCTAATTCTGTCAACTAGGAGATCCTTGGAGTGTCATAAAAAATCTAACACACAGCTAACATTTTCCTCTTTTCCCCCAGCAATATTTCATTCAAGAGGTGTAAAGAAAAGGTTTGAAAACATTCATTACCTTATTCCACTCACTTATTATTCTCAAAAAAACACAATACTCTTCTCCCAACTTTAAAGGAGCATTATAAAACTTCCCATAGTAATGTCTGTCTCCAAGAGCAATTGACATGTTATCAGCAACATCCTTCGCCCGAAATTCAGCTGCCACATATCCTTTAATGTCAGTGGTGTTACTAAAGAAAGTTGTAGCAGCAAAGGAGTCACAAATAAATGTGCTTTGCAAATCCAGAGGAAGCACAATCACTTGATAAAGACTAGAGGGAAACAAAAAAAGAGCAAATATTAGCCCTCATTTCAAAAAACTAAGCATCAGATATTCATTAACTCATATTGGTTTTTTCTATTTGTAGCCTCTTAACTGCTTTTTATTATCAATGCCCAATACAAACACTTCTTACACTAAAATATTTCTCTGTGTGTGTGTTCCACTTAATTTTTAACCAAAAGCTCTGCATGCATAGCTTAGAGCTGAATCGTCTTATCACATGCACGTTATTGTTACACGTTTATTTATGTTCAGAAGAACATAAAACTGAGATACTTCAGACTCTCTCCTCCTCCTTCTCCTCCTCCTCACACTGAAGTTCATTTATTAAATAATATACCATTTTCTCTAAAAATGACTTGTAAGTTCACAGAAACAAGATTTTTCTATTGAAAGGAGGAGAGGACAGGTACCATTTCTAAAAAAATAAATCAAATCTGTCTTCATACCTCCCAAAACAATGTTTAGTCTATGGTATTCAATCATAGGAAGACCACTAGGGTTCTTACACCAGCGATTCCACGAGATGTTACTAGCTTTCAAATATTTTCTTCTTCAGTGTAATATTAAGTTACCTTTTCCTTCTGGCACCAACAGCACTTAGTAAGCGGTAAATCCTTTTACTCTAGAAATACATTTAGGTAGTAATACACTAAGTATGAAAAATCTACTTCAGAATATGCATAAATGAGGACATTATTCATTATTTCCTCTGGCTCTGGGGGGGAAAATGTACTGGCTGCTTGAGTTTGTTGGAAAAGAAAAATCACATGAGTAGAGGTGTGTTTGGATCCATCAATAAAGATCTACTGTAACCTAACTGTAGAAAAGAAAAACAAAACCAAACCTCAAAGCTAGTGATGAAAACTCACAATTATCCAAACTAGGATCTTGGTCCACAAAACAGGGAAAACCTGAAGCTAAATATTACCCTGTTAAGGGGGAAGAAACTGGGAGGTACAGCTTAAGTTTTTCCATTGCTAAAAAAAATAATCTAGCCACCCAAAACAGTTCTAATCTGTATGTAACATGAATCTGCACAACGTTCATTGAAAGGGTGAAGAGCACAGAGACAAACCTGATCGGTCCATTTTGATCTTCTGCTTTCCGGAGTCTGAGCAAAGGTGCAGAACCTTTAACTGCAACAAATTCTACTTCTGGGAAAGGGGGATCTAAAAAGTAAACAAACACCAGTGGTTCAGAAAGGTTTTAGAAATATTTCAGACATCAGTTCCTAGCTACTTTTCAGCTCCTTTTTCAGTTGCTAGCTACTTTTTCTGCGAAAACATCCTTAATTGAGTCTTGAACCCCAAACAGCTAATGCCTGCCAGCAACAAAATTGGCCAAAGAAACCACAGAGCAAATATGAGCTTGGTGGTCTGGCAGCCCCAAGTGAAATCCCTGTACTGAAGTACGTTTGCTAGCTGGGAAAAGAAGAGATGCCCAAAAATGGTTGTTGATTACAGAGGAATGAGACATGAAAGCTTTGTTGGAAGAAGCAGTATTATTTATTAGATTGATTGAAACGGTCAGGGAGAAGAAAAATATGAAACTGTGCACAGAGCCCATTGCAAGAAATACAATGGTATGAGTAAAGGGTAATTTAGTAGTGCCAAAAGCACTTTCAAGAAGGCAACTTCCTTAGATACTGCTCATAGATATGCTCATAGTCGGGTAGCAACATCCAGGTTCTTAAATTGGATTTCAATATGTATACAGACCTTTAATCTGTTCTAGTGGGAATTTGCGTCAAGGCCAATGCTGAACAAATACTTCTTCCTCTAATTTCAATGGCAGTGATGACAGCTGCACAGTGATATGGAAATTACCACTACCAGTCTGGAAGCAAAAATGAAAATAGCTTCAGTGTGCACAACCAAGGGGGCACAGTGTGAAGCAGGGACACCATCTACCCCAGAAGTCTGAAAGAACTTGCACAGGTAAATACAGGTGCAGCTAGGCTTTTTGAACACCAGTTTATCAGGCTGCTGATGTGATTGATATCTGACTGCAGAGTAACAAATGCAGTACTCATGTACAGAAAACCAAGGTTGCAGAGCTAGAAAGAATAATCAATGTCATGAAAAGAAACAAAAGAAAATCAAGGCAGATTTCCCAAAGTTAAGTTACATCAGGCAAAATATTGCTGAGATGCCTGGATTCTGCAAAGAGCTGGAATACAAATAGTTGCATGTATCTTTTGAAGTATAGAAAATCATTGGTTTTGCAGGAGAAAATGAAGCTTATTAGAAAAACTGTTAAGAGGGTGAGTAACCACTAAAAAGGGAGCTGGAAATATACATCAAGCTGGAAGCAGAAGTACTGGGGCGAAGGAAGGTTATTAGAGGTTAATACTACCAGCATTTTGTTAACAATCATGGTGCAACATCCCAGTATGTACAGATGAATTTTGCTGCTCAATGTTAGAAATATAGAGACGTTACACAAGGAGAATAGAATCACCTTTACAGCTTTTGTTTTGCCGAACTGGGATTAAATTCACCAGTATAAAGTACAAGGTGATACACTTGGGCTACTAATAAGAATTTATGCTAAATATTCTAATTTCCTTTGAGTAGTAGGAATGGCATGCTAGTACATCTCAGAATGAGGGTTAGGCACCAAAATGACAACAGAAAAAAAAATCCAAAAGGCTGCTCTAAAAGGCATAAGAAACAGGCTTATGTAATGCTGGAATAGTACCAACAAAGGTACACAAGGCCCATGTGTGACCATTTCCCAGTGCCTGAAGTTCAAATCATCAGTGTGACAGAGCTATGTGAAACCAGTTCACAGGATTTAAGGAAAAGATGGATAAAGAAGAAACCCTCTTGTATGAGGCAGACAAAATCTCAGGTTTGTAACCTATGAAGAGGAAATCTGAAAGCTTACATGATCTCTGCTTTAAACAGAGATGAAACTTGTGAAGGGATAAAACTTAAGCACAGTATGCCCAAAATAAAACTATCAGGCCATACAAGCATCCCTAGCAAGAAAAACCCCTACAACTTTGACGAAAACTATCCTCAAGAGAACTTGCCGAAAGCCTACCTACCCAAATAAATAGCTTTGGTAGTTCCCTTTACAAGGTTATCTTCAAAACCAGGCTATGGGTGAACTATCAGTGAAGAAATCAGCTACGAATGTTTAGAACTGAAATGAGAGTAAGATTTATATAGTGGTCTACAGCTTCCTCCCCAGGGCAAGCAGAGGGGCAGGCACTGATCTCTTCTCTCTGATGACCAACAGGACCTGAGGGAATGGCCTGAAGCTGTGTCAGGGCAGGTTTAGGTTGGATATTAGAAGAAAGGTTCTTCACCCAGAGGGTGGTTGGGCACTGGAACAGGCTCCTCAAGGAAGTGGTCACAGCACCAGTCTGACAGAGCTCAAGAAGGATTTGGACAATACTCTCAGGCACATGGTGTGACTCTTGTGGACATCCTGTGCAGGGCCAGGAGCTGGACTTTGATGATCCACATGGGTCCTAGACCAGCATATTCTATGATTCTATGAAAGCCATCGTTCGACAACGTCTTTCTTCCCTCTAGCAGAGGCAGGGCGGAAAACCCTTTGCAAGAGTTTTCTGAGTTAGTGAAACGTGCTGCATGGCTGCCTGCAAGAACAGGAAATGCTCTTTGCTTTGGGTCTTTTCAATTCATCTGCAACTGCAGACACTGTAAGAGATACAGGTAGAATTTCTATCTGAACAAAATAAATGAACAAATAATATTTGACAGCCAATCTTTATGCCCTTTGCAAATTGCAAACTCAAGCAAATATAATTTAAGAGCCAGAAATTATCTGTTAATTTCAGTTTTTCCTCAGCACCGACATTGTCAATAGACAGAGTAACAGGAAAATATATCTGAAGGGTGGATTTATGTGGTATACTTCTTATCTTCCTTTGTTTTTACATTCAATATCACCAAAAGACACTATTATTAATTTCTCTTAAGAATTTTTCAATTTCCAAGAAAAACTTGGGAAGTTCTTCTCTCATGCCAGCCAGAATGTGCTTTGCATGCAACAGTTTTGCATTGTTTTTCCAGATAAACATCACAAGAGGAAACAGATGTGGACTAAGATGCCAAAAAGATGCTGACTAAGGTCAAAACAATTAATCTTTCTGTATTTATAATTTGACAGGAAAATACAAGTCATGAAAATAAGTAGCCATCCAGAACTGACAGCCCTAGTAACTGGGTAAAAGAGAGAAAAATCTGAAAAAACACATAGTGCTGTTAAAAGTTGGAGGCTTTTGCTGTGTTTAGTTTCTGGTAAAAAAATAATAGTTATTAAAAACATCAAGCACACAGAAGACAATCTACCTGTTTAAATAAAAAAACAGCTTGTAGCAATGTGAAGGAATAATAGTAATAATAATAATAATAATAATAGTAATAATGATAATATTGAAAGGAATAGTTTAATTTTTTCTTCAGTGATCAGAAAATGAACTCTGAAGGTGTTATTCCATATGCAGTATTGGCACACTCTGACTTTTTCAATAAAAGAAGAACTTTGCCAGAAATTAAACATTTAAAAATATAATTTAAAAAAAAGAAGTCTGCTGGGAAGTCATAATTATTACCAGATTTAAAAATCCACATGTTAAAAATACTGACAACACCACACAGAACAGCTGGAGGGAAAAGGGGAATACTACACAGAAGTGAGGACTTGCACTAGGTGAGTTGGGTGGAGAAATCAAGATCCTCCAGTCTGTTCAGGTGCTGTTAGCGCCTTGCCTTTCTTAAAGAATTATTTTTTTTAACTCTTCACCAGCAGAACAGACTAGCATATCTGTAGCAACACCAGGAAAACAGAGAAGAGCATAGCAAGAAAAGAAAGTATATCCAGAGATAGTCTGTCATGGGCTAGCAGGCATAGTCCTGGAAGGGACGTCCTTGCTAAGGGGTGCTTACAGCTTCCTCTGGGACCTGATAGAACCTATCAGCTGGCCAGTTTGAATATGGACAATTCTCTAAGCCACTTAAAGTTGTGATCACCTCTGTGATCCACACTTAAGAACAGGCAAACTCCCCCTCCCCCCCAAGCTCTCTCTCGTTTCCGGCGCTGGGACAGGTGGCTGCGGGGCCCGAGTGGGGGCCAGCGGGCCTGGCCAGGCCCTGCTCGGGCCAGGCCGGGCCGGGCCACGGCCATCCTGGAGCCGATGGACCTGTTCCAGCCATGGAACCCCCCCCCACTGCCTTGCCGTGGGCAGCCGGAGCGGCTCGGCTCCCCTTCTCCAGTGCGGCCAAGATTCAGCTGAAGCTGCACCGATGTCTGGCAGAGATCATGTGACCAACAGCGATAAGCGACATTCCAGCTGGAAGGCCAAGGTGAGATTAACCCTTTTATTGCTGTGAAGAGCTGAAAACCTGAGGGAGGAGAAAGAGGAGATGCTTAAAGCTGAAATTCTGTTGTAAAGCTATGGTGTATCAGAGTACCTGTTGTAATTTCATGAAGGCAGGGGGGTGGAGCGTTCAACTTGTACTTGTGAGCAAAAGCACCTGCACTGAGATAGGCAGATGCTGACGCAGCTGTAATTTCATGAGAAGTTTGAACAGGGAGAGATGGACCAGATGAGGACTTTTACTCCAAATGGAAAAGGAGAAAACCTCAGTTCCTAGAGATGCTCCCAGAGATAGTCCTAAAGATGAAGATGAGGACCCTTTGCTCCCAGGGAAAGAGAAGGGCCTCTGTTCTTAGAGATGAAATGCTCCCAGAGATGGGTGAAGAGAACTTCTGTTTCTGAACGGCTCAACCTTAAAATTGCACCCCAGTAGCTCAAGATTGGACCCTCGAAAGCAGTTGTGGGAAAAGCTGCAAGTTGTGGGAGGGGACTCTCACATGAAGTGAGCAGACAACCAACCCAGGTGGCTGTCTCGTTGTGATGGTTTCTCCATAGCATGGGCAAGAGAGACGACTCCTCCTAAATGAACTGAACAAGGTTATTACGGAAGTGGTAAACAGACTGAATATCTCAAGGGTTGTCTTTTTACATTGTCAGTGAGAGAAGGGAGGAAGGTGGGGGGAGAAGTGTTCTGAAGGTGTAGTATGATTTTTTCCCTTTTTTCCCTCTTTTAAATCTGTTAATAAATTTCTTTATATTCTTTTCAAGTTTGGTGCCTGCTTTGTGTTTCTCCTAATTCTTATCTCGCAGAGGATAAATAGTAATGAGTATTTTGGACAAAACCACTACATAGTCCCACTCTGAGAACTTCCTTGTCATAGCAGTGCTGTCTTAGTAACACTTGAACGTTTCATATAAAGGCTGATTTTCTACAATAAGAATCCATCTACTGATTTTCTCTCTGAACCTGACGGAAAGCTGCAGGGAAGTATATGCCAGGAAGTGCCTTCTGCTGCAGCAACACTGAGAATCATCACACGCCTCAATGCTGGAGCTAAAGCTTGCTTGGTATTATGCTGTAAGGGCAATGGCAAAGTTTTAAAAATAATGATGGAATTGAACAACAAAGTCAAAAATCACATAGCAACTCTTCACCAAACTTAACAGTTCAAAGGAGTCAAATCAAAGACTCCTCTTAAGGAGGGGTTTTAACTAAAACAACTCTTTGGTGAAATAAGACCATTTGCATGATCTTAATTTCTTGCAAGCAAAATTTCTTGCATTTCTTTCATGGTTATTTGAGGGCTTTATGCCCAAAAGGTTTTTACTGACTTTTAAAACAAGGAAGTCAAAACCACTCCTGTTAAAGTAAAACTAAAATAAGGTAGAAATTTAATACAATAGAAAAGGTTGCTTAACATTTGTATTACTGTTTGAAGAGTAACTTTACTGTAGATATTTAAACATAATTGTTCTAGTACAGAGTAAGAAGAGATTTTTCAGTTGGAGAGGAATATTATCTAAAGAGAGGGAAGGAAGGAGAATAAATAAACCAAGACCACATCTACAGGAAAAAATAATTTAAATCTTCTTTAAAGACTGGTCATTTCTGGGACTCCCACTCATGTGATTCCCTTTGCTGACTGCAGCCTTTGTTCTCCTGATCTGTGGCTGAATGTCACACCATCCTGTTCATCATCAGAAAGGTATGAATTCAGCCAGGCAGACAGCACAGATGGAACCAGGGCCCCGTGCCGTGTCCCCAGCCAGGCACAGCTCTGCCTGCAGCTTGTGCCGGGCCTGCTGTGGGCTCCTGGGCTGGCAGAGACTGAGCTCTGCTGCACAAATGGGCCTTTCTCTCACAGGGAACACTGCCCAGGGCCAGGATGTCTTTGAAGTAAAATGGTCCTAGGCAAGGAAGGAAAGATGAAAGCAGGGAGATGCAGCTTAGGGGACCTTGGCTGGGACCTCTCAGTCTTCTCCATGCCAACAAGTGACTTGCCACCCTGCCCTCACCCTGCAAGTGAGTGTAATCCACAGCCACACAACAGACAGGGAGCCAGCTCGTGGCCCATCAGGTGTTTCCTGCATCAGAGCAGGGCCTGAAGGGGCCCTGATTGCAGCTGCAGAGCACCTCTGGGCCAGAAACCCCACCTTTAAAAAGAAACTTGCCTACATCTTGCTGCTTCTTGTAGGGATCGTTTCTATCTTTGCTTTCTGGTCGTCTGACTCTGCTGCCTTGTGTGTAGGTGAGCCAGGGTGATTCCTGGCTCCTGCCTCATCCCTACGGGAACATTTCTATGGTTTGTCATCTGCTCCAGTTCCTCCTGCGGCACCTTTCCCTTGCTATCCCTAAGAACAAATTGAGTTGTGTTGCATGCTCACTTCTGCTGTCTGCAGAGCCATGGGGAGGTGTTCAGGGTCTGGCAGCAGAATGGGAGCTTGGTGCTGTTGGCTCAGGCTGTTTGGGGTAGTGGCATGCCTGGTCCCTCCACAAGAGTGGACCTGGTATGGCAGCCCCCTAACCTCAGTGAAAGAGGTCTGGTCTGGGACCCTGCAAACAGCCACCACTGCTCCCACTCCACTTCCAAAGCGATATCAGGACCTTGTCTGCCTAAGCGGAGGGCGGCAATGTGCTGGACTCTCAGGGCAAGCACCCAGGCTTGCAATGCCAGCCACTTCCTACATCCCCTGCCTGTGCTCAGCGCTCTGCAGCTCTGTCTTCCACCTGGACTTTGGCTGAGTGTAGGGGTCCTTTGCACAACTTAGAGCTGCCTAAATGGGACATGGGGCACAGGCAACTGGCATATGTTTTTATGGACCACGATGAAAGCACTTCAGAGTAGCTGGCCATGGAACAGGAGGAAAGTTTGGACAGAGAAAACTCAGCACGGTGCTGTTGGTGTTTTCAGCTAAAGGGCCTGAGAGAAGACAAAATATTTTCTTTTGCTTCTTTCTCTTCTGTGAGCAATCCACCTTAAGCAGAGAGTATGGAAATCAGAGTTTTATTCTGCTTGTAAAGCACTATCTATAAAGCATAGACTAAGTCACCCGTATCAAATACTTTGTAAACAGAATAAGAGAAATTATCTGAATGTTCATGAGTTCACAGATAGTTATGAAAAATTCTTACTATGGAGGAGTTCAGAAAAATGATAGAGAAGTGGTGTTCATATGAATTTAAGTATCACGCATTTAAATAATCTCTGCACAAAAATACAAAGTGCATGCATATGTATGAAATTGTTTACATGACTGGCAGCTAATTTCCCCCTACATTAAAAGAAAAGGAATCATGCTCATGTTTTCATCACTCTTCTTTCCCCATTACATAAATCAGAAACTCCCTTCTTTGCAATTCTTGTGCTCTGATGCTGCACAGTTTACTGGATGGTTTCTCTGGAGGTACATGATGTGCTGTCAGAGTAAGAGCTGTCAGATCACCACACCTCCAACAGTCTTTCACTTCCTCACTGGAAAGCAGATTTGGGGTTTTGCCTCCTTTTCCAGACCTTAAAGAACCCCCTTTATGAAAGAATAAGTCTTTTCCATTCTACAACAGATAAGAACAATAGTCTACTTTTTATGTGTGTGTGTACATCCACGGGCAGATGAACAAATTAGACATCACAACCTGATCTGTAATATAGTACATTTTCCACACACCAAGACAAAGGAGCAGGGCTCTAGAAGGTTATACTTAATATGTGATGGAATACATTCTCTTAATTCACTTTCTAGACTCTCTGCTTGTGTGTCTACTTTCTGACTCACATGCTCATATGAAGATAGAGATGAAACACATGTGAGTACGTGGCCTGCAAGTAAGTCCTGGGCTAAACCAAAAAGAGTAGCAGCTGAGAAACATAGGAAGTACTACAGTTATCTGAGGTACACAGACTCAAGGTCAAGCCTACCCAAACCCACGTTTGTAAAAAGTACATGTACAAATACGTAAGAAATTGCAGCATGCGTGAATAGTATACCTTGAGCAAACTCAAAATACAGCTTGATTCTAAGCAGAAAATCAAGAGGAGGAAAAGCAATGAGAAATCACAATTGAACCTAGTATGAGTTATTTTACAAGAAGGAAATATAATCAGTACCTCAGGCACAAAAGATCTATTTCTGGTGTCCAGAAAATTTCTGTCTTACTATGTCTTAAGTCACAGTGGTCTGCTCTAAACAACAAAAAAAGCAAATCAGACTCTATAAACACATAGGCGTTCATGAACTCCCCAAACACCACGGTTTTCATAAAGAATCCGCTCAAAGCAAAGCTCACAAACAAATTCAAATATCAATATAATTTTAATGTGGCTGAACTGAAGAAATTACTCTTATTTAGAACACTGGCCACGAAAGTAAAACAGTTCTAGCTCCCTATTTAGTATTCTGTTTTTCAAACACTTGAAAAAAAATGGTTACAAACTTCAACCACCTTAAATTCATAAATACCTGTAAAAACAGGTAGTGAAATTAAGAACAATGCCTCCCCTGAACATGCCTTAATAAAGGACATTCCAAAAGGAAAATGCACAGAGCCATATGTAAGTACTGTAATCACAAGTATGCCCACAAGATACTCCTTTTCTTCTCTGGAAACAGACACGAAACTCCTTCTTGCTTAAAAGACAATCTGCTACCATCTTTTTACAGCTACAATATAATCACTGCCTAGTAGTTTTTGATAATTGACTAAATTCCCTATTTCAACTAGACAGCTGGTGAGAGTTTCTCTAAAATAAGTTAAGACAACATAAAAGACTTGCAAGATGCCTGTAACAATCATCCATGGAGCATTTTCTAGACTGTATTTACCATCCACAAGATGACAGGCAAAACCAACTTTGTGCTCAGCACTGAACTATTTTTTTAGAGGATGCTACTTGCCAGGGAGGAAAGTAGGCTTTTAGGTCCTAAGTTCTTGGCTTTTATTCTTTAGAAATACTGTGGATATAACATATCCTCATTCAGGATGATATGGGCCTAGATACAGATATTGAGGATATAGAGGCAACTTCCATAACATGCATTCATAAATCTTGTTTTTTTGAAAAAATACCCGAAGTTATTGCTAGCATTTACATACTTATTGTATTCTGCAGCAGTCTAAAAATTTACAGAGATTATTATCCTTGTCAGGAAATTAAGTCTGTAAGGCAGTGACCATCCAATTGTCTGGGACATGTCTCTTCACACTATTCAAGACTCCACAGTTAAGATTTTCCAAACTCTCAAAATGTAGGAGGTTTGTAAAATTCAGGGAGACACAACATCTGGATTTGCCCCCAGCTGTGGAAACAGACCAACTGATCATGTACTTCTTAAAGGATGGCATGTGAAACCTTAAACAAGGAGTGAGAACCTAATCAGTAAAACACTTTTGTAAGTCTCAGTTTCCCTAGCGCTTCTGTGCTTAAGGCATATCTTGCACTTAAACAATACCATTTAGCCAGAAAACCACTAGAGCAAATAAAGCCACTTTTCAGAATTAATTTGGCAGATAAATTGAAATCATTCCATCCAGCATGGAAAAAACCTCATCTGGTTTAACTACATACATGATTACAAAATAACTAGACGAATAAAGATGAAAATTATACACCTATTCTTAAATTATAAATACTTTTTATATAAACTAAGCTGCTTGCATAGGTAATGCAATTTCAAGACACAAGGCACAGAAATCGAAGCAGCACTGCCAGAACAATTATTTCAGCTGTATCCTTTTCATCTGAGATGAGAAAATAACACAATTAATCTTATTTAAATTCTCGTTATTTGGCAAGTTTTGTGGCAAGATCATTATTGGCTTTTTAATTTCCACCCAATTCCTGCAAAAACTGCAAAAATACATAATTTTATGGTTTTTCCAATGAAAGGCAAAAAATAAGAAGTGTTTGCATGTCAAGTTTTAGATAAAGGCTCCTAATATGACAGCATCACCAATCTTTTATTGCTTATTGAACACAGTAACTGCTAGGTATAAATGGGCTTGTGTAGTAAAACCTTCTTTCAAAATGGAAATGACCTAACTTTTACACAATGACCTTTCCTGGGGCTATGCATGTAGATTTTTTAGGCACTAACTCAGCAGAGAGGAAAATATGCCAGCTGCCAAGATACAAATACCATTTCACACAGCACCTGTTCTCTAGAGCTCTGCCGAGTAAGTGACCTGATACAATCCTGCAGAATTGAGGAAATACCAGGGGATGACAGAGTAAAGAGCTATTCCTTTACTCTGAGTATGTATTCAAAAATTACCTCTATCAACAAAATTCTGAGATATCTTACTAGTTTTTTTACAAAGACACGTGTACTCATGAACTCATGGGCACTACTTTTGAGTGACAAGTAGGAAACTTATGAAAAGGAATTACTGCATTTCATTACTGCAATTCCATTTAAAGAAGAGAAACAAACAGGTAGTTGTAAATCTTAAACAGGAGCTTTAGGAAACAAGAGATGTTTTACCTTTCACGAAACTTAAAACCATCAGATTTACTATTGAAAATACAGCAATACTATCAATTTCAAAACCACCACAAGTCTCAAGCTCTTCCTAAGCAGTCAGAAAGGAATTGATTCCATCTAGTGGCTGAACAGAGTTACAGACACTCAGAGAGATTTCTCACCGATTGTAAATTTGTGTCCCTGACAAGGAAGAGTGACGCCATCACCAAACATGCACTGCACTTCACCTAATACAAAGAGTCTGACAGTGCAGGGACGGTGCAAAGCTGTTCTGAACAAAACGAGACCTGTAAGATATTTCTCATCACGGCATTTTAGTGCCATACCCCTCACTAAATCATTAAGCCCAGGGTTTTCCTTCAGAAGCTTATTTGCTCAAATGTCTTTTATGTTTTTTACTCTGCCAATTAAAGGCAAAAGTATCTGTCTGAGGTACTTGCAGATTCCCATACTCTATACCTTGGATTCTTTAGGCTTTAGTGGTATATGTTTCTGTTGCCACAAATACCCATACACAGTGCAGTTGTGTAAACTAAATACCCATAAACTCCACTGTGGAGAGAACTTTTACTGAAGAAGTTGCTTAGCCTCTAACAGGGCAGGGAATTTAACCCATCTCCCCTAGATACCAGTCTTGTGTCTAACCCACCAAACTATCTTTTCCTTGATGTCCCAAAACGACACATTAACACTCTGCAGTTAAATTTCTCTCCCCCTTCTGCCTCTGAACCCAACAAAATCTGTGAAAACAAACAATGGAAATTTTGAGCATGGAAAGAATACTTTGACAACCCACCACATAACACTGAGATCAACAATGTAGATGCACTTGAGTCCCTTACACCTGCTAGGTGCATTTGTAAATATATGAAAATAAATGGCAGGACCTACCTGTAATTTGTGTTGTCATAGAAACAAGCAGTGAAAAATTCAAAGCTACCATGGAAATATTAATAGAGTAATTGGTGCCTGGTTGCAAATCTAAACAAACTTCAGGAGCTTCCTTCTGTGTGGAAAGTTCAAAGGTCATTTCATGAAAGAAGTTCTTCTGATACCAACGGTGCCCTTGCACATGAAACTGTAACCAAATAATCATAGCAAGAAAACTGAAATGTTATAATACATTACTTGCATTCAGCCACCTCATGCTCTTAATTAGAAGAAACAGCAGAAGAGAGCACTGCATACGGTGTGTCAAAACTGTTGACACTGATAGTTACTCAAATTCCAATGCTACCAAAATTTGATCCGTCTTCATCAGATCAGCCATTTTCCTGGTTCTTTCACTTCTCCTAGTCTATCTGCTTTTTTATTACTACTGTAATTTCCCCCAGTCTCTATTTCATACAGGTTTCCAGTAACAGTTCCCTTTCATTGTAGTATACCCTCCTGGTGAGTAATAAAAGTAAGCTCACATGAGCACCTCTCCAGTTTCACCCTGAGGACTGAGACAAAATCAAATTCTTTTGACCCATGTCAAAATGCCAACTACATTCCATGATCTGTCGACAGACACCTATATTTCCAGGGAAATTTACAGGCTCCTGGGTTCTTTTTTTGTTTGTTTGTTTCAGTAGGATTTTGTGTTTTATTGTTGATGACTGAAATGATCATGAAGTTATTCATTTAAGGCCACTCCTGATCAAATGATTGCTCTGTTAAAGAAAACCAAAATGCTTGCTGTGTATTAATAGTGCACTAATTTGCCTTTAAATAGATCTCATGCCTTCAGATAATCTCTTAGTGCCTCCTTAAGGGAGGTACTTGAGACAGGGAGACTTGAGACAACAGCAGGTGGTCAAGAGTCCTTGTGACAGAGGTAGTTCATGTAGAAATTCCTTGCTGGGATAAGGGAAGACTGAAGGCATACCACAAGGCACAGGGAACTGACTCAGTGGAACTGGAATAGAGTTGTGTGAGGCCTGAACATGGAAAACTTGAAAGTATTGATAAGAAGAGCAAATTAAGAGTAAAGTATGGGGGAAAATAAGCAAGAAACAGGAGACTACAACAGAGCGTGGTCTTTCTTTGGCTGCTATGCAAGATTACTCTTTGGGTATTCATGAGACACAGTATTACAATGAAGAGCACTGCTAGCAGTGAGTGTTTGAAAAATTAGGTTTTTCCACAAAGGGGATTGATAAAAATTGCTTTCCAGATTCAAAACATAGATTGTCACTTACTGAGTATCTGTCTTCCACATCAGTTCCCCTGACATTTCTCCTCCATTTCAAGCAGGTATCATTAAAAATGAATACATTATTGAAAGCTTCCTTTACTGTAAAGACAATTAAAAAAGGGACCAACTTATTATAAAAACTACCTCCTTCAACCTAATTGAATATGAGTAGCTGAGAATAAAATTTTAAAAATGGTTTTTAATTTCATTCTCTTCTGAGACAGAGGTAGGTTATAATTTCTTTTTGAATGAATAAACAAGGTAAGTAAAGCATAATCATTTTCCAAAGAAACTTTGGGAAAACCCAAGCATGCTATTAAGGAAATCCAGCACACGATTTACTTGTCCAGGCCTAGAAGGTTATAATGACAGAAGGACCAAGGGTTCAGGCCTCCTGATGTAAATAAATTATCACAGAACAATTATTTTTCATAGTTGATGCCCTTTAGGAAAAAGCATGTAAGCAAAAGCATTTTTGTGAATTCCAAAAGCAATTTCTCAAGGTCTGTCTCACCAGAACTAGTATGTCAGAAGGCAAGCTTAAAGTCTCCTTGACTAAAATAATACAGAAATCCACTGTTAGAACATGCCTTCTGTACAATTACTGATAACTTCCAGAACCCTGTTAATCACTGCTAAACACAGGAGCATTGTCTGGAATGCTCATACTAGATTAGATTAGTATCACACAGCCAAGCAACAGGGAATTCTCCTACAGGCAGAGAATCATATTTCAAGGCAAAAAGTGGAAACCAGTAGGCACAGTACCACAGACCAAAATTCTGGAACATAGCCAGAAATGTCACTGTACCAATCCTGCCTTGGCCAGAATGCAAGTCCTGAAAAACCAAATTTGCCAGATCTTTCCAAAGGGCACTTACTGCCACTGCTCTCCTTGCTCAGAGAGTCATTGGCCAAGTGAACAGAAAGAAAACACCTTGCAGGAAAGGAGGACGCTGACAGTGGCTACACGCATGTAGTCAACATAAAGAATAATGAAGTCTAGGAAACAGCCAATTTTCCTGTCTGTTAGGTTCAAATCAGTGAACTCTGAAGCACAGTAAGTTCTTTTATAGGCACATAGAATACAAAACACAACCTACCCTTTGTTTGAATTGCTACTGTAACTGAGACAGTGATGTTTGTGGAAGAAATGGTAGTTATATTCACCACATAGTTACTTCCAGAGTTCAGATCTAAACACACTTTTGGATTATCTTCACTTGTACTGATGTTAAATATCACATCTTCTGAGAACATCTTCTCATCCAATCTTTGGCCCAGTATATGAAACTATTGAAACAAAGACAGTAGTGTGATTTGTTGTGGCTCCTCAAAATTCAGAATACTAGTTTATTTAATCCTACTAGTTCTTAAAGGAAACACAGGATTACATCTCGTTTAAAGTATCAGTTCAAGGAAAATAGATAGGTTTTTGACGAGCTGCAAAATGGCTTAATAAATTGGATCTTTATTTCTTCTGGCTGCTAAAATTATTGATATTTTTTCATGTATTTCTACAACAAATAGAAGGAATCCATTACGGAATCTAATCCAATCTATTGGGAACCTAATCCTTTGTGGACCCTAAAAATATCTTCAACTCAAATAGTAGGGTTTAAGCAAATATTTTTTTCTTGCTTACAGCACACAGATAGAAACTACATGTACTTGTTACTTTCTTTCCCTTCTGCTAGTTTTCCCCCCTTGGCCCACAGAAGCAGTTGTAAGACCGAATGTCAAGCAGCAGTAAAAGACAAGCTTCCCTAAGACTGTCCCTGTGCAGTGAACAAGAAATCTGTTGCTTGTATGACATGAAGTGACAGACAAAGCTCACCTTCTCTGGCTGTTCTGAAGTGTCTTTCAGATAGCTGAATTCAGGAAAAGCATGTGCACAGAGCACGTTATACCAGAGATCCGCAGCTTGCCAGTTACCACTGGCTGTATAAAAACCAGTTTTGACCTGTTAGGGGAACTGGGGAGCTGTGTTTTCCATCTCAGCAGTGCTCAGTAAAATTATACAGACTAAAAATACTTTGGTTATAACAGAGGAGGAGAAACATGGGTTGTTTTCCAAAATTATTACCCAACCTTGAAATGTTTTCCACATTAATGTACCTACCCTGGACACCCTTTTATGTTTTCCCTTACTTGTACATACTAAAAAAATAAGAAAAAAACCAAAATCAAACAACACACACACAAAAAAAAAACCTTTCTTGGGCTGTTACTGTGAAAACATGGGAATTCTTATCGTGTTGTTTTGGCTTTCTGTAACACTGACCAAATTATTTGTTTCTGAGAATTTATACCTTAATTTTAATTCTCATGCTCAAATAGTTACAAAATCTGGTTTCTATTTCCATGAGAAACAGTTCTCAAATGTTCATGTATACTTTGGTTGAACCTTTTGAGCAAGGCACACTATTCCAATATACCTCGCATCTTATATCCAGTATCTGCAAGGGATACACTGCTCACTTGAGATGCTTGTCACAGACAGGGACAGAGCCCAAGTTTGCAGTGTTTTCTGTGGCAATGTGAGCTTGAGCTCTTCAATGGAACTTCACTAAAACATAAACTTATGCTGCAACCTCTGACAGATTCGAGCAGGTATTCAGGTGATTTACTGGAATGAGACGCCAAAGCTTTTGAGCTTTTCAGCTGCCTTTAGAACAGGAATTTTCTTCTTTCCTAACCCAGTTAGTCACCTCTGGGTTTCTAGGTGTTTCACTGGGAAGATCAAGACAAACTACCATACAAACAAAACCCACAAAACAAATATTCACTGCTGAATCAGCAGATATAACCAGGACAAAGCTACTCCCAACCTCAAATACTTCCATTACTGCCCTACTTACTGTGTATGTTTCCTGCATTCCCAGTCTTCCGGTTTTCCTTTGCCACCTCACACATGTTTCATTGAATATGGAGAAATTACTGAATAATTCCTCCTCTGTGAGCAAAAACATGAACACAGAAAAAATCATTACTTCTCATGCAAATCTTATGTTAGGAGCAATTGCTTATTTCTTACTTTTCCTGTGGTTTGGTCTTGGGTTTTTTTTTATTTGCTTTTTTGTCCAAACAGGAAAAAACAAAAAAGTAAGCACATGTTAGGTAGAAAGCGCTCTCTTAACTGTGTTGGCTACTAAACTTAAAATAACAGGCTAAGTGAAGAAGCATGTCCTGAGCTAAAGACTGTGAAGTCCTTAAGCATACAGTCAGCATTACATAAACTGACCCATGAAGCTTCTAAGAAAGCTTCTGTATTAGACTGGAAAAGAGTATTTGTAGCTGAATGAATGTTTTGGTTCATTATTTACTTGGGTTGGTTTTTAAAAGGTGTTGATATTTTTTGTTGTTGTATAATATATAAAATTAAATAACACAGCAGAACACTTTTCAAAACGAACACTATATTAAGACAATGGAGCCCACAGAACTAAGCATGTAGGAAGTACAGTTGTAGCAACCAGAGACACATCCCTCAATATACCTGTGTTAATTTACACACTTACAGGCGTAGGCTTGCACCTCAGAGAAAAAGCACAGCTAGGAAGATCAACTCATCCACTCTTTTTTTTCAGCAGCTCTCTCATTGCTGTCATTAGACATAGCACAGTTGCTCTCATATGACAAGATAAGGAGGCATTCTCACAGGGCTAAGAAGAAAGCTCCTTCTGGTCAGAACTCAGATTGATAGTGAATGTGTTTACTCCTTTCCTTCACCAGCCTTCAAATTGTCATTCCTTTGTCGTACTACCTTATTTTCTTACTACATTTGCTACATGACCAAGGTCATACAAACCTCAACCTCATATAGATTCTAAGCTGAAAAACGCCTACTAGCTGCTGAGAAATTGAGAGGTATTTATATGACAGCATTGGCAGATACTTCAGGAAATATTCACGAAATAGTTGATATATTGTTTGACCGTAAAAGCAAGCATAGGTCAGGGCACTCTTCTTCTGTATATAAGCTTCATTGCCATCTCACAGGGGCCCCCTTGTCACATGTGGGCATCAAGCTGCCACTAAAATAAATCGGTATATTGAGAGTTTCTAGCATAAGCAGCTATTTAGAACTACAACATAACTGCAAATGTATTTTGCAGCAGTTTTTCTTTCTTTTTCTTTGATTATTAGAACTGCCATAAAACTTTTCTAACGTTATATTCCTCTCCACATATTCAACAAACAGATGCCTCACTCATTAGACCAGTTCATCTCCCAACTGATTTTAACTCTTCCATTCCACATTCATTAAATATGGAAATGCTGTTGAAAGCTTCCATGTTTCCAGGACAGAAGAAAGAGATTAATCTGCGTGTCCTCTAAAACAAATTTCTTACAAATGGGTGTGTAATTAATTGTATTTAAGTGCTGCCTATTCTTATCGTTATCTGTTTCACGGTACTGCTCAAAACCTCTGCAGTCTAAGGCTTCCGTACCAACACAAAGCAAAAGATTATGTTCAGTTGTTGTATTCTTTAAATCAGACACACTTTCATTAAAAGAGTGGATGGCAAAAAGGACTCAAAGACAGAGGGAAAATGTTTCCATATCCGTGAGATCTGAATTAAAATGCATAACAAGGAGGCGGCAGGGGAACAAGAGAGGGAGTAATCTGCAAAACTTCTCAGCAAGAAAACCTGCAACTTGACTTATGAGTTTATAAAATACAACTAAAAAAAAAGGAAAACAAAACAGCAAACAACAAAAGGGATTGTGCTGGGTATTTAGGCAAGGAAATAAATGTTTTACAGTGGCCTCCTCAGAACAAGGAAGACAGAACTAGTAGCATTTATTTTTCTGTAACTACATCCATTTTTTGTTATGCTTTCTGATCTTTGAGGTCAAGGCCACCGGGCAATGTCCATAAATTCACAGAATAGCTGTCAGACCTCTTCTCAGAAGTTTCCACTTTAAATGGATGTGAGTGAAAGAGCATGAAAACCTGTACAGAACAATTACCACAACAAAGTCTTGGATTTTCTGAGGAGACTGCTTTTTCTCCTTTACTCCAGCTGATCTCACAATCTTTGTTTGGATAACCAATATACAGAAAGGGCTTGGTTTAACATTAATCCCAGTAGCATACACATAGTATCCAATAACAGCACAAAGGTTTCTTTGAAAAAAATATTCTGCAACTAGAGGGAGACAGGTTCCTTGAAACATTCCTTCTACTGTGAAATCTAACAGCGAGAGTGACTTCCAGAGCTTGGCAGCTTGCTTTGTGAAACACACAGAAGCAGACAGTAGCATCCAGGTCTTAAATGTATCTGATTTTGATCAACAGCTTACACTCAAACTCACAAATAAAATAGGAGAAGCAAAGACCCTCCATTTGCCCATACCTCAGCACTATAAATTTTAATTTGTGATTAACCAAAGTGAGTGAAGTTCACTGCTACCCCACTGACTTTCAGGTTACCTTCATAACCTTTTTCCCATCATAAGAGAAAGTGTCCTAGAAACAACATGCAAATAAATACCTGGAGGCCAGGGGTGAAAGGTGGAAAAAAATCCTGGAGGAGTCAAATAGAGAAAGGCAGACTTGGGACAGGATAGAGAGATACAAATAGCACCTGGCTGTTGGCAGCCAGGAAAGACAGGTGCTGGTAAACACAACACAAATGGTAGAATGCAAAAAAACCCCAAAAAACAAAGAGTTTCAACAGCAACAGTGAGTGTCAGAGGGGGAGAAATTATGTTAAGAAATTCAAAGATATCAACCTTTTTAAGCAGATAGAATCAGATAGAATCAGCTCCACTCTGACATTAATCTTCAGCAAGTAGCTAAAAGAGAATCCACACAAGCAAGTTCAATTACAGAGCTCTTGCCACCTATCCCCCCACATACTAGCCATTTAGTGGAAAGAAAAATCCCAGGTATTAGATTTCTTTGTATATTTTTGCCTGTTCAATTCTGTAAGTGGTGAATGATGCTACAAATGCCATCTGCTACTTATACAGACCATATTTTTTCAATTAAATAAATAAAAATATCTCAATGATGGATGCCAAGAGGATGCTGCCAGACTCTTTTCAGGAAAGAGACTCCTGGAGACAGGACAAGGAACAAAGGCCATAAACCAAAACACAGAAGTTCCACCTCGACATGAGGAAGAACTTCTTTACACTGAGGGTGGCAGACCACTGGAACAGGCTGCTCAGGGAAGCATGAAAATATTCCAAACCCACTTGGACGTGTTCCTGTGTCACCTGTTCTAGGTGACCCTGCCTTGGCAGGGAGATTGAACTGGATGATATCCAGAGGTCACTTCCAATATTAACTGTTCTGAGATTCTGGGAAACCAAGCACTTTTACTCCCTAAGGAAAGAAGTTCTGTGAGGACCAGCTACACAGGATGTCCAAGTTCACACACTGAGCACATTAGACAGAAAGTATTTTAACTGCTGGCTGTTCTCTGCACTTCAGTCTCCTCATTATGTAAGTCAGAGGCTGGTAAGAAAGACTGTAATCCAGCTGACTATTGCCTCACCTTACTGATTAAGGAAATCCAACCAGCATCACAAGTAAAAATAACATTGTAAAGATATTTTTAACATTTAAACTCCCTACTAATAATATATCCCAATAGACAATGCACCAAACAATGCAAATAAAGGGCATTCCATAGCAATCACTTCCTAAGAAATGAAGAAACTAATTGTCAGAGAATTTCCTGAGGATATTCTCTTAACTGCCTTATTTCTAATAGAGTTTTTCAGGCAGCAGGAAAAGACAATTGGTTTTACAACTTCTATCATAAATTATTTCAGAATGGTACATAATTTTCTCTCATTTTAATGGGAGTTACTGATTAATTATACACAATTACACTATTAAGAACATGTACTTCACAAAGACATCATTGCCAAAACAGAAATTTAATTTAATTTTAAAGCAATTTGTTATCTCTAGCAAGTATGAAAAATGTAGAAGTCAAGAAAATGCAAGATTTTGTAATAACTTCCTGCTGATGATTAATTTTCCTTTAAAGGAGTCTGGACTAGTTAGGCTATTTTTGTAAGTTTTTTCTTCCCATTCTATTTGCCCATAACTTACTTTTTTGGCCCTCTGATCCAGCAGCTAGTGCTGGAATCTGGCAAAGCTCTTGCTGAAATCCACGGTAATCGTATGAGTGCAGTCTGCATGTTCAGGCCCTTCAAAGCTTCAGAGCACTCAAAACAACTCTTGGCACTGCAAAGACTGACAGACCTGACTAACTTAGTCACCCTACACAATGTTGGCTTCAAAACCAATTTACATAATGTGAATTTCCTAAATGAAATATGAATCATGACTTCGGACAACAGCAGTTCCATTTCCACTTGGGCACTACAACAGCTGAGAGAACGGCTTTTCTGCATACCTATTTTATTTGATGCCACCTGTTTTATATTCTCTGTAAATGCTCAAGAAGTCAAGTGAGGGAAGAGAGGCCTCATGCAGTAAGTCTGTGTGAAGTGAAGTGGCAGCAGTCAAGGACAGATTTCCAGTCCTATTGAAAACCATGAGGATGTTTCAAAGCTAAATGAACACTATCTTCTGCAAAACACAGCACTGCTTCTTAAAAACTAGAGATGGACAGTGGTAGACAGCTCTTCCACAGGACACAGAAGAACACTAAAGAGCACAACAGTCATAGTCCAAAACATCTGCTAGTTGTTGCTGTTAATAAAAAGGCAGTACATCCTGTTTCCAAGCACACAGTATGACAACACCTTTATTATAGCTCTCCCTTCTCAGGACTCATTCTTTGATAAGAAAATAATTCTGGAATGAAATTCAGACAACTAGATCTAGGCTGGAAAGGCAACCATTAACAGATTTTGCTTCAGTCATTATGAGAAAAGAACAAAAAACAAACAAACTACAAAAGAGAGAGAGAGAGAGAGACAGGGCTTTGAATTCAATTGTCGCTACTTTCAGTGGAGTGCACTTCACAGTATTAGATTCATAAGAAAATATTGGTAAATGCCTTCTGCCCCTCTGGTGACACTCCATGGGCTTCTAAGTTGAAGGCTCTTGGTGAAGCAATAAAACTCCTGTCCCATTAGTCTCCTTCTATTTGAGATAAAAAGCAAGACAGCTATAGAAAGATCTGTGACATCCAGTAGAAGCTGCCCTATTGTTAACATTCTCTTCTGTGACCTTTCCATCCAAAAGTACCACCACATACCCTACATCATAAATTAGAAGGGGATTTCTTGCATTCTTTCTCCTGTTCCTAACTTCTGAACGGGAATGACAAACTAATGAAACTTCAATTTAAACAGCAACTTTTTACAGTAATATTTACCTTTGCATACATATGTAATATTCTCCCATGACTGATCTATTGTGCATTCTGAAAAATTCCTGTCTCCATTGAAATAATATCCTTCTTGACACTGATAGTACACTCTGCTCCATAGAGTGGTAGAGTTGTCCCAGGTCATTTTTGTGTGTGGAATCAGCAAAGGTTTGCCACAGTCTATTTCTGGAACAGAGAAAAATAGGAAAATGAAACCTTGAAAACAGGCAAGACATATCAAAGTGTTTAAGATGGAGGGATGAACTGTCCCAGCAAGTTACACTTCAATTTTTTCCACTTCTTAAAGATTTCTAGAAGTCAGGCCAGTTTATCAGAACCCCAAATTTTGTGACTGGAGACTTTCCAGCAGGGTAGGGCATTTATCCTACAAGGCGACCCGTAAATAAAACGAAGTGACCTGATTAGGAATGGAGAGCAAGGATCTTAAGGAAAATTTTTAGGAATAGATCTATCTTCCCACAACACTCTCTTATCCTCCACATGCTATTTATTCCTTTATTTTACCTACCATTAGTAACAGTAGATATTAAAAAAGACACATGGTCCAAGGAGTGTCGTGAAAGAACAGCATCAGGAAGGTTATGTTCCTTTGTCAGTGTATTTAGTTCAAGATTTGAAAAAAGAAGCTGCTACAGACAAGACAAATGAGCAATTCTGAGGGAGAATTTGATTGATTATTCAAACCACTTTACAGATAATTAGGAAGCTGGAATAATGAATTTATAATTTAATTCATCTGCTCAGTTTTCAGGGGCTTCATAATAAAAACAGGGAACAAAAAGAATAAAAAGTGAAGATCAAATAGATGGAACAATATTATTTAGGGTAAAATATGCTTTTAAATCCACAATGAACATTATACCTCAATAAAAGATTCTTCACCACTTCAGTTGTAAGAAGCAAACACGTAAGAATTAAAATCTTACCCTCATTAAATCTTATATGGAGAAAACAAGTTCTTTTAAAACCATTTAATAATTTTAAGTGATTCTGAAATTCTATTCAAAATAAGGAAAGCAAAGAAGAAAAAACAAAAGCTTATAGAATCACGATCTTTACAACCTTTACAGGAAAAATTAAACATATGTATTGCAAGGGGCAATACATCCACCATCATGACCACCTTCCTTTTCATACCCCAATGTGTATGAATGCATCTATTATAAACCATCAAAACAAGCCTTGGAACAACTAATGCACACACCAGCATATGCTTAACTCATAGAAGGACAGTATGTGACGAGACACAAAAACTTGTGCTGTTCCAGCTACCTGCCCACAGCTGTTCTGCAACAGACCGAAATGCAGAAGCCCATTTCTGTGTAACACTGCAAGCCTCCTACTTAGACTCATGACCCAGAACAAGAATATTAAAGGTCACTCTATAAGTAGAGACTGGTTATAACATACAAATTGAGCACTCAAAAGAATTACTACATTTGATTGCAATAAACTGAAAGCTTGATCCTGGTGGATCAAGCTGAAAAGATATCGATCACCCAACAAATAGAAAAGTGAAGCTGTGCAAATGTGAAAACCGACTAAATAATGTAATTATCCTTAGGTCTCCTAATTAAGAATATGAATTTAAGATTAAAAAAAATGAGTTTTTTAAAAAATGTGCTTCTGTGTTTCATCTTATTGAGGAACTCTTTAGGCTACATTCTTCCAAATCATAGCACTATGAGAGACTTGACTCATCTGAAATAACAGTAGAATGCTTGAGCAATCATAGTTTGCAACTGGAAACTGTCCAAATATGGGAATTTTGAAGGGATGTTAATGACAAATAGCACTTTGGTTTCTGATAGTGTCTTCAGCTGCTACCAGAAAAGTAGAATAGATATTGAACTAGAAAAATGTCAGCAGTTTAGGCTGTATTTTCATCTCATGGTAATCCCAATGCCTGACATGCATTGGGATTATGTTCTTGGAATGTTAACTTTTAACAATTTATTGCAACTTCATTAGCAACACAGATGAAAAAAACCCTGTTCAACATATGGTTTTTGTTTTGTGACTGAACTTTCTATGCCAAAAGATTGTACAAACTGAATGCCAAAAGAGAACGACTGATATTTATAACAGTGACTTAAATGGTATTTATGCTAAATAAATCTGAAGGCAGACTTTATTTACCTTTGCACACCAAATCAGGGCCATCCCACTGTCCTTTGGCATTGCAGACTGCAGTGTGACTGCCACCTGCCATCAGGTAACCACGAGCACAGTCGTAAGTAACTTCACTTCTGTACGTGGTCCCACTTACAGATGTAGGGTGAGCGTTCGAAACAGAAGGTGGAACCCCACAGTCCACACCTGAGGACATGAAGGAAGAGGAAGGTAGACTTGTTCATCAACCAGCAGGAGCAATGACAGCTGCTCCCATAAGCATTTCTTTCATCTTTACCAGCTAACACTCTCCTCCTGTAGTAATACAGCACTTCCTCAGATCCTCTGCAATATTCCCACTGTGACTGACAGTGCGGTAGCAACTCCAAAGATCTGCTTCCAAATGAAAGGACACCTTTCTGCCTTTCTCATGGCATGCTAAATCTGTGACTCCCTCCTCAGTCTAGTTGCTGGTACACAAAAAAATCCTAGTTTTGTTCGGAATCTTTAAAGATTCCCCTGCTTTTACAAACCTGATTACATCAGATAAGCTTTTTCTATACCATTTGCAATGAGCAGCACCCTGAGGAGGGCAGATGAGCAGAAACTGCCTTTAGAAAGCAGAACTTTAAAAACTGTACAAAAACTATATAAATGCAAAACCACAGAAAACGTTACAACATACAACACAAAAGTTTCCTGTTAAGGCAAGATATTCAAAATACACTGTAATGGTTGCTCTACTCACAAACATGCTGAGTTGTCATTGACAAATGCTTAATCGAAGAAGTCAAGTAGCACACACACACGCAAAAAGAAGATTTGTTAAAGGTACAGTTACTAGTATTAAAAAAAAATCAGATTTGCTGGTTTTACAAAAAAGGGAAGTCCTAATTGAAAACCAGGAAAAGAGCTCGCAATACAAACGGAAAATAAGTTTGACATTTCAGACTTTTGGCTGTTTCTTGGTGTATCATGTATTTTCTTTCAATTAACAACAAGAGATGTGCAAAGAAACTCTAAGCTGACCTACTGTTTGATTGCAGAAATTTTAAAAATCACATGAAAAAGCAACTTCCGAAAAATATTAACAAAAATATATATATCAACAACTCGCACTAATTGCATTCCACAAGCTTTCTCTAGGGGCTTCTTGAGACTCTGGGCACTCCCTTTTGTGTTTTCAAATTCATTGTCCTTTATTTATTTTTGTGGAGAAAATTGTTACTTTCATTGTTTTAAAATAGTATTATCTTTTCTTTCTTATGAATTTCTAGTGATAGTTAATATTTTACCTTTCCCAGACACATTGTTTTAGCACCCTTATTTTAATTTATTCACTTCCCATAAATGTTCCATTTCTGTCCATTCTCAGAGAAAAAAAAAATAGAGAAAGGGAAATAATTAGAAACCAATGACTTTTGTCATTTCAGAGAAAGAGAAAGAGAGAAAGAACTCTTCTCACTACGTGACAATTTCCAGGATGACAATTCTCCCCTGTAGAGTTGTTATATACAGTGTATGTTCTGTTATCTAGCGGTTCAAGTACCATTTAACTAATATACAGAATTTTCTAACTACTCACAGGAAGACAAAAAGAACCCTGAACTTGTAAACAGTAATATTGCCACAAAATGGATGATTAGAACAACAAGGCAAGTGTATGTTTTAACAACAGTCACAGGAAACTTAACTCTTCAGAGATGTGAAAGTGTTAGTTCATGCACAAATGCTATTAAAACCATGATGACTGGCCAGAGATGAGGAGTGCTACGATGCCTCTCTTTTGCATCTACAGTAAATCTTTAGAAAAAAATTCACAAAATGTGAGGAAAATTGATGTTTTCATGAGAGGTCAGTGATGCCTTCCAACTCAGTGGCCTTTCCTATGAAATGCTAAAGAAATCTAGTTTTGTAGGCCTCAGTTCACATTCAGGGACCAGCATCAAAAATGTCACTACACTAAAGAAAAAGGTAAACAATAACATGTCCTTTTATTTTCTTCTTTTTTTTTTGCAAATAACCAGATCTTGAAAAAAATTTCCTTCAGATTGTGAAAACAGTCTACTATCTTCACAAACACACTTCCCATGCATAAACCCCCATAATGAAGAATTTAAGAAAGATTTAAGACTCTTTTCACCTTTACAGCTTAAAGTGGCAGGTTCCCAAGTTTCATTTGCAGTGCAGTATGAGAACTTTCCTTCGCTGCTGTAAAACCCTTCTTGACACTCATAATGAACTGCACTTCCTGGTAGCAAGCTGTAGTTCCCCACAATGTAGCCGTGCTTCATTTCAGGAGGGGAGCCACATCCGATTTCTGCAAAGAGACTGGGTTAAAAGATTTCATAGTACATAAATCACAACACTTGACCACTTTAAAATTAGCTGAACTAGATGGTCACATCACAAAATACACCTGTTCTGATGAATCTGAGGGGTTGCCAAAGAGGTAGAATATTAAAGTTGAAGAATTGTCCCAGCCACAGTTGGAGGAATACAGGGAAGCAGTTATTGAGCTACACCTTTACTAACATACAGCTGGAGCCATTCACAACACCAAGATGAAACACTGCAATGTGATGTTGCTTTGCATGGGCCAGTCTTGTTACAGCAATGGCTGAATGATACTTCAGCATCAGAGGAAAGTTTCAGGTCCCAATGCACAGCTTTATTTCCCTGTGGATGAGCAAAGTGAAGCACTTTTCAGCAGATAAATTGAAAAGAAATGCTCTGCCCCTCAAATCCTTCATCTCATTGAAACAGCCTGCATACAAAAGCTCCACTCCTCCAGCACATCTGCTTGGACAGGGCTCCCTTGTGCAACTCTGCAAGAAATACAATCGGTACAGACACTCTACTTCACCACAGAATATAGAGAGGCAAGTCAGTGAGATAAGAAGCAGGGTTATCAGCAATTCTGACAAACAAAGTGGAGCACTCCAGTCAGAAAAACTGAGCAATTACAGGCTGTGAGCTTTACTGATGGTTCTGGCAATAAATCGGAAATAAAAGCTGAATATAATCTAGACAGCTCCTTCCACCTGGGACACCTGAGTTCATTACATACTCTGATATCTACAGCCTACACTGCTAGCAGTTTGCATCTGTGAAAACTGACACTAAAGACAGATTTTCAAATTGAAAACATGGGTTTGGTTGAGGTTTTTTTGTTATGGCAACATAAACTGAACCATTAATTTATGCAGGAGGCACAGTATGTAATAAATTGCTGAATTGTTATTTTATTATTCCTCTCCCCTAGGCTTGTTTCATTCAATTAACCTCTCTTATCAGCTATTTAGTCGCTCTTCTCTTCCCCTTTATGCAGTGTGATTATATAAACAACTGGATTACAACACACTTCCTTTTCACTCAGAAAGTAACTATGTTACTTTCATAGCATTATAAGCCTCTCGGACCCTGCACCTCTGAAGCACAGCTGAGAACCTGAAGGAATATCTGGTGTTAACTCTAGGATCCTGACATCACTGGGACAAACCAAATACAAGAGGAGAAAAAAAAAAATCATACAGCAAGCAAAGTCCAGACACAGGGTTTCTGCCCTGGAGAAGTGCAGGCCAGAACAGGCACTACACTATGGTGCAACACATGTTTTTGTCTGCTAGCAAAAACAGCATCCAAAGACTCTCACCTTTGCATGAAACTATGTTTCCATCTTGATGAAAAGAACGCTCTCCATTTTCTAATTTATAACCATCATTGCAGTAACACATGTAGCTTCCTTCAGTATTCACACATCTTGCATTGTGACCACACAGCCCAGATTCCTCACATTCATCTATATCTAAAAATTCAGGGGAAAATAGAATCACTTCATAACAGGGTTTTTTGTTTTAGGTAATTAATATGGGGCCCAAGCTTAACTCTTCCATGAAGAGTTCTACCCAGCATCTCACGGCTCTTCTGGGATAACAAAGGAGCTTATCATTGTCTCATCTTCAAGCATCTGGAAAGAGGATTGTTGCAATTTTGTAGCTAGCTATCTTTAGAATTATTGCTGGTTTACTTGACAAATAGCTTCCAATATTATCTTCTGCTCAAACAATTCCAGAAAAATCCTGTATTTGCACATATCTTGAACAGTTACAACAGATCATCACTTTAGCAAGGAACTGAGTACACTAAACACAAATATTACATTCTGGGGAATCATCCTATTTCTTTAATCTAGCTGCTGCTGCTGCTTCTGAAAAGATCATTGTTTGAATGAGACTGTGAAACAATGATTTGTGACATAGCAGAATTCAAAATGGAACTAATTCATAGCTGTTACGAACCTGGATGTCAAACGAGTGCATTGACAACAGAAAGTTCTCTAATGTAGTGTTAGAAAATAAATTCTACAGTGATGGGAAAAAAAATAAATATCTGTGCAGTAGAAAATTAGGTTTTGAATTCATCATGCTCAGGATTCTTTGTGATGTCTACCTGTACAGTTCGTGCCATCATTGGGAATAAATGTCTTGTTGTTGTTGGAGGCTCGGTATCCATCAAGGCAAACACAGTAAAAACTTCCATGTGTATTATGACACAGTGTATGATTTCCACAGATTTTGCTGGCTCCAATCTGGCATTCATCTTTATCTGTCAGTACATTTAAAAAACATCAGAGAGAGATTAAGAAAAGTGGGGTATCCTCCTCTCCTCACTCATGCTCAAGTAACCAGACTTCTCCTTACTGATTTCCTTTATAAATTATATGGGATGTAAACACTGCTAGTAAGCTGAAGACCAACAGAAATTGTTGTCCCTGGACAAAAATGAGAGTACAGTTTTGTGACACAGCTTAAGTTGATCTAAGAGTCCAAGAGCTGCTGAAACCAGAGGACCCTGCTCTCTCCTTCTGCTCTTCCTTATGGCATGCATTTCATGGAACACCTGGGTGGGGACAATCCCAAGCACAGTCTGGGTGGAGAATAGATCAAGAGAGCCCTGTGAGAAGGACTTGGGGGTGGTGGTGGATGAGAGGCTGGGCATGACCCAGCCATGAGCACCCACAGCCCAGAAAGCCAAACGTGCCCTGGGCTGCATCCAAAGCAGCGTGGGCAGCAGCGAAGGAAGGGGATTCTGCCCCTCTGCTCTGCCTTGGTGAGACCCCACCTGGAACACTGCATCCAGCTCTGGGGTCCCAGCACAGGAAGGACATGGCCCTGCTGAGGCAAATCCAGTGGAGGCCATGAAGATGAGTGGGGGCTGGAGCACCTCTCCCACAAGGAAAGGCTGAAATGGTTGGGGATTTCTGAGTCTAGAAAAGAGAAGGCTCTGAGAAGCCATTATTGTGGCCTTCCAGTACCTAAAGAGGACTTACAAGAAAGCTGGAGAGGGACTTTGGACAACACCGTGTAGTGATAGGACAAGGGGGAATTGCTTCAAACTGAAAGAGGGTGGGTTTAGATTTGGTATTATGAAGAAATTCTTCATTGTAGGGGTAGTGAGGCACTGGAACAGGTTGCTCAGAGAAGTAGTGGATGCCCCAATGCCCCATGACTGAAAGTGTCCAAGGTCAGCTTGGATGGAGCTCTGAGCAACTTGCTCTAGTGGAAGCTGTCCCTGGCCATGGCAAGGGGGTTGGAATTGTGTGATTTTTTAAGGTCCCTTTCAACTTAAAGCATTCTGTGATTCTATGTTTTTCCTACAATGAGAGAGCTGAACTCTGTGCAGGGGCCAGCAGCTGCCAGTGCTTTGTGAAAGAAGGGTAAGAGATGGAGAGGAAAAGATCACCAGTGAAGGACCACCCCCTTTAAGCACCGGTAAGCTATTACATACACTGAGACACAGCATTTGACATTGTTCTTTGATTCACATTGATTCATCATGTATGAGATGGTCTTAGAAGGACACTATCAGGCACAGTAACAAAACAATGTTAAACAACATTTCTGAACATGTAGAAGTCTTTTGGTAAGAAAAAACAATCCACACATATTCCATGTTTGGGAAATTCTGCCAGGAAACAACAAAGATTTTAGCATGCTTTGAAGAATTCATTAACATTACTTGAAAAAGAGCACTTTAGGAATTTACAGAGTTTCTTTCCATTTCATAGACAGGCAGCCTACCTTGACAGTGGGTTCTTCCATTGCCTACAAATCCATAATTGCAGATACAAACACTTTTTCCTCCACTTTGCTGACACGTTGCATGAATGTGGCAAGTTGCACAGACATCAGGAACTGATCTGTTCACAATACCTTTAAGGACAAAAAGACACTTTTTTTTTAAGTACCTTACAGGTGGCATGGTAGGGCAACTGGCAGAGAATTTAAAGTAGAGATAAAATCCAGATTAAAACACAGAATAGACTACTACCTCCTCCCACCTCATTTTCAAACTTAGAGGAAAACCACAGCTATTGTATTAAAAGACTAAAGATGAAAACTGAACAGAGAACATTAAACAAGTAACTACACTGAGCATTTTTGTCCATCCTTCTCTTCTCTGACAACAAGGAAAAGAGCTTTTCAACAGTCAGAAGGGTTTAGAAGGCATATAATAAGTAGCTCTATGCAATATTATTAATCTTTTGTCCATATCCATTTGTTTCTCTTTTGTCTTTATTTTTGTTTCTTCTGTTTTGTTGGGTTTTTTCCTATTATTTACACATAGACATTTGGGATACTTATCAATCTCTTTGTATCATATGTCATCCACATGTATATGGTAAAAATGTTATTCATAAGAATGTTGTGAATACTGCCAGGAGTAAAATTACGTAAAGTAATTTTAGAAATTAATTTTTATTAAAAGTGGTTTAGAAGCATACAACATATAAACTAATTTACTATAATCTGACAAGGCTGCAAATATACATGAAATTATGATAAAACATAAATTTATTCTCCTCTTTGTACTCATATTGTCAGGGCATTTTGTTCACTTTCCTCAATTTTTTTGGTAAGCTCTCCTTGTTATCACACATACCCTCGCCTTCCAAATGACAAACGTCAAAATGGATGGGTTTAATGTAGACAAAGCATGCATATGCCTACATGTTTTTACATTTTAAAAGAAAGAACTAATACTGCACAAGCTGATGTCTCATGGTGCTTGACACAGAAGTATGGAATTTTTTACTTTTCTAAGATAGCTTAAACGGATAAGAGTACTAACATCACTGTATGTTTAACATCTCTGACAAAATTTTGACGACTCTACAATGCCTGAATACATAACCATAACTGGATGAAGAAGGCAGCTGAACACTCTAGCTGTTTTTAGGCAACAAATTTATCACTGTGGTAAACCTGCCCTTCCACATGCACAGGGTTTCAGTTTTACAGCGCATTTATGAGTGCCCTAGCCTATGGGAAGCATCATCGATTCCTACTCCTAATTATCCATGTTTTTATATATTTGTGTGTGTGTGTGTTTCGGATAAGAACAGGAAACAAAAACTGTCAGCATGCAATGGCAGCCAACATAGATCAGAAAATTAAATTTACAAACAGCCATAGAGAGAACTTTCTCGTGATACCTCAATCCTCTGATAAGATAGGGGAGTATCCTCCTCAGACTGATGCTTCAGGAGATTAAAAAAAGTGTTTCCATCCCCTGCCTCCCCTTACTACTACAGCTGAAACTTTATGATTTATTTGTCCTTCACAACATACAATTTATTATGCCAGCACTACGGTCACCTCACTGTTTTGGTCCTACGCATGCGCTTCCTCAGTTGCGGCTCCTGCCATGGCAAGGCCTTCTCAGCCCGGCAGGACACGGGGTCGCTGCCACCACTGCCGTCAGCAGGTGTCGAGGAGACACCTCCGCCACCAACGCCACGGGGACCTCCATCACCACCACTACGGGCTGCTCCGCCACCATCACCATGGGATGATGCTTCGCCATCATCACCATGGGATGCTTCGGCACCACCAGCACGGTCTGTCCCCAACACCACCACCAAGGAATGCTCTGCCACCAGCGTGGGCTGCCTCCACCATCATCACCTCGGGCTGCCTCTGCCACCACCACCAAGGGCTGTCCGGCCACCACCGGCGGGCGCTTGACGCCCAGCTCGCAGTCCCCCGGCCCGGTCGCACTTACCCCGCCGCCGCCCCGCGCACCGCGGCAGCGCCGGCAGCAGCAGCAGCAGCAGCAGGAGCGGCCCGGGGGCCCGGCCGCCCGCCGAGCTCATGTTCCCGCCGCGCCCCTCGGTGCCGCACAGCCCCGGGGCCTCTGCATCGTCCCTGGGGGCGGAGGGAGGGAGGGGAGCCGCGGACAGGGCAGAGCCCGAGGGTAGGGCAGAGCCCGCGGCCCGGACTGAGGGCGGCTGGCGCTGTCTCCCGGCGGGCGGGACGCCCTTATCGCCTCCACCGCGCCCTCGGCCCCCCCGGCTTTCGCCCTCAGCGAGGCCCCTTTCCTTCCCGGCCCCACTGTCCGCAAAACCCTCTCTGTTCT